>NC_090767.1:12504848-12549848 GCF_036898095.1 Palaemon carinicauda
CTGCGTGAACGCCTCCTCTAGCTCCAGACAAGGAACGTCTAGACCTTGATCGTGAGTGCTCTCTTTGCGATCGTGAACGCTCTCTTTGCGATCGTGAACTGGAGCGTCTAGTTCTCATTCGAGAACGGCATGAGCGTCGTGACTGCCTAGCTCGCGAACGTGAACATTGTTCTCATGAACGTAGCCCTCGTGAACGGGAGCATCATTCTCACGAGCGCGAGCGTCATCCTTGTGGTCTATAACATGAGCGTCTGGACCTAGGTCTAGACTGGGATGCTCGTTATCGTGCAGAGCGTGATTGCGAGTCGTTTCTTCATGAAGAGGAACGCCTCCGAGGAGTGTTGAGACCGAAGGTCTCATGAGCGTGAAGCTCTTAGAGCAAGAATGCCTTCCAGAAGAAGAGAGTTCGGATTTCAGGGTAAGAGTGTCCAGAGGGGCGAGGAGATGGCAAGGCTCATCCTTTCGTGCTGCTGGTGGGAGGAACGCTGATCCCCGGACGATCATCACCTGAAACCGACGAGTTCCTGTGGGAAGAAACAGAAGGTTGGAGGTTACAGGACGACGAGGTCTCAGGATGTCGAGTATGGTCGTCGTCAGCTGGAGGCCGTTGGAGGGGCAAACACGAGCAATCGCCTCGTCCACGCCTGGAAGGTCCAGCAGAGGGTGACAGATGGATTTCGCACAATTCCAGAGCATGAGATGTTAAAGGCTCTGGAGAAGGGTCCTTCCTAGCACCGCTCTGAAGGAGCCGCAGAAGTTCTTCCTTCAAAGGGGTCTTGAAATCCCTAAGGTTGGCCTCACATGCAATACATCTGAATGGGAGAATGGCTCCCCAGCAGCTGGGGGTGAAGTTGCTCCTCCTGGGGAAGCAACTAACCCCCAGTACCCCGGGGTTGCCAAGGAGTTAGTCAGTCTGCGCTCCTACTCAATCGTCCCCCGGAAGAGCGCGAGCTAGGAGCTTTTGAAAGAAATTTGGGGGTGCAAGAGGAAGAAGAACGCACTTTCCTCACCCCTAAGGGAGAAAGATCGCGCTTGGGCTTCTTCCTGCTCTGTCCAAATTTCTCCCATTTGGAGGCAGACCACTCCCTACACTGCAAACCCTGCTCGCAACGATGCCCCTCTACACAAAAGGCACAGGAAGTGCGGGTCGGTATCCGACAATGATAAGAAGGTATCGCATGCAGCACCCTCGCGCCCAAGATAGGTCTGCATGAAGGCGATCCAAAGAAATCACGCTCACCTGAAAAGAACAGCAATTATAGATGTCCAATGACAGCCTTGGGAGGAGAGAGGAGATGTCCACTCTCTACCGAGCCTAAAGAAAAGTGACGTACCTCACAGCTGTGAAAGTATATAGAGGTGGTAGGTTAAGCCCCATCCATCCCCAGCCTACCCACTCAAACGGTTAGGCAGAGTTGCCACCTTGCATTATAGGTCAAATTGCTACCTTCCAGCTTCGCTGAAAGATAATCCAAATAAATAACGAAAGATTTGCTAGTATGGGAACAAAGTGTTAGTTTGTATTCCAGTTACAGAACAAATTTTCTTTTCTATTTTACTATTTTCATAATTCTATTTATAGTTTTGACAAACTTTATAAATTCTCTATATGCACAATGTTTAGGATGAAAGCAGCTGAATGATATAATCGTCTAAAGGATTTATCAACTAAGGGCGCTTGTAGACAATTGCGTCTGCAGAATAACTAAAGGATTTCTCCACCGTAGGCCTAATAGACACAGTACCCCCACACCTCCGTGTCTTTCCGCATACCACATATGAAGGATAATAATAATTCAATAAGTTTTGCACACAATTTTTATTGTTAGACACAGAGGGGCTGCTCCTTTCTTCTTCAACCCCTCGAGAGGAGGAGGAGGAGGCACTCTTACGTTTGCGACGGATTGACTGCAGTGGGCTCGCAAGAACTATTAAGGTGGGCTTTGGAAAGGGAGAACAGGAGCGCATGAAAAAGAAAAAAAGGGTAACTATCGTCAAGGTAGTTACTAGAGGACTTTTTATTATTAAGTTTACTAAATTAGAAAGAAGCAGCAGCTAACGACAACGCTGCTGCTGCTGCTTCTTCTTCTGTCGTTTGTCAGACGAAGGACGTAGTCTCCCTCCCTCCCTCTCCCGTGTGCCCTTTTATCTTTGTACTAAGCTACATTATTATTATAATGGCATACGATAATAATTCTGTACATTATGATATGTTTTTATATGACTAATATAACAAGAAATGATATCAAACTATCAGCACCAACTGTTAATGAAGAACCAAGTGGCGGAAAGCATATCGGGTGTTAACATAAAACACTCCAAATTTGAAATACAATATTTGGTTTAATGGTTATAAAAACAAAGGACTTCTAAAGGAATGGGTCACAGTGATCATAACCTGTATGCAGTACATTAGTGTAGGAAAAGGGGGGGCGGCTGCTACAGGCTGACTTTAATACTAATAAGTCTTACAAGGCATTTGTTGTCAAGAAAGAATTGACCAAGACAGGAAGGATATAAGGAGTACCCACCGATTGTCAAACCGGAAGGAATAGGGAGTGTTTCGATTCATGTGAAGAGTGTTCAAAGTTGTTGTTGTTGTAGGGATAATGCTGTCATAAGCTGAACATGATCTTAATCCTAGAAACTTCTTGTTCAATAGTGTGAAAAAATGTTGGACGTATAGCAGGAGGCGAATGGAGATGAAACATTGTATATATAGGATTCAATATATTAATCATAAACAAGCATTAAATGTAATATCAAAGAATATAATTTGATTTACATGTATATAGGATATATATATATATATGGTTTGACTTTTTTTTTTTTTTCATTTTTTTAAGTAATTATATTAATGAATCCATTCAAAGGCCTATCAAGGTAGGAAAGAAATCTTCTCACGTTCTTTTGTCCGGGTTTTGGATGGAAGTAAGTCTATGAGGTCTAAAAGGCACCAAGTGAGAGTCGGGATCTCAATCCACCGATATCTTCTCTCGTTCTTAACACGAACAATAATTTCCACGCGGACGCGAAAGCACTTTGGTGAAGGCGGCGACGGCTAGTGATTTATATATATATATAGGGTATTTCTTCCTTTAACTTATACAAAATAGAATCTTAGAAAATTTACGTCATCTATTTTCATAGAGTTATGCTAGGACGTGAGGAACCTCCGCGGCAGCCTCGTCTTCAGCTGCTCTTCTCGAATTGGAAGCTTCTGTTGGACGTGCTAGTTTGCATTGTACGTTCGATCCGCTGCGTGGAGCTGGTTATGGACGACTCCATCACGGACGACTTGCTCGATCTAAGGATGGACGAGTTTGGGGACGACAGCAGGCTCGTCCCTTGCTGGCTCTTCTGGAAGGCTCTGAGGGCCTCCTTGAAGGTGGGACCATCGTCGAACTCGGCTCCACCGTCGCTGACTCCGCCCCCGGACTGGTTCAGAGAACTGTCTACCACGTGGTGGGAGCTGCCGTTGGAGTGAGTGCTGCTGTTGATAGTGTGAGTGACGGGGGGAGCTGGGGAGGACGTGAGGATGGTGTGACGGATGGGACTGGGGCTGTAAGATGCCGGTTTGTTGGGAGAATGGTGCTCCGTCTTGTAACTGACTTTGAAGTTGCGGTTGGCAGTGATCACTCCGGAAGACTCGTGGGAAGAGTCATACCTGCGGAAAAATATTGACCAATCAGTCCATTTGATCTTTATCATTACAGGACAATAATTATTACTTAGTTGGAATATTAAGTAGGTTCAAACTCTGCTATCAGCTTAGACTGTAGAAATATAATTATCGTTCACTATTCGTTAGTCATAATAGGAATTTTAATGATGAAACACTTAAAAACTTGGATAGAAATCTAATTATCATTCAATATTCCTTAATATCAATGGTAATTCTACAAATGTCTAAAAATACAAAGTAATACTATAACATATTAAAATGAACTGTCATTACCAGAATGAAAATGAGTCAAGATAAGTCATTTGCATTTTTCTAAACCACGCAAACCTTGAGCTCTTTACAGTGGATATTATTTGGGCGAATGCTGAAAACTACCAAAAAGACTGACTATTATTATTATTCTATGGAATTTGACTTGTGACACTTGGTACGGTACTTACTTTGTAGAAGAATCGTATCCAGACAGATATCCATCTGTGTCGGAGAGGCCAGATTCATTTCCATCCTTATACTTGTTTCTGCGGATGACGGCCAGTTTGGCCCTGGCCTCCGCCAGCTCTCTCTCCACTCTGAGAACCTGCTCGCGGGCGTCAATCTCCTGCGCCATTCCTCCCACCAATCTGTTCTTCAAGACCACCGTGAACTCCTCTTCGTGTTCGATGGCCTGTTGGGCGGCTCTGACCAGGTTGTCCGTGGCGCGCTTGACAGCGTTTCCTGCTGCCTGCAGCCTCTTGGTGGCATTCGAGTCGGGATCGGCTTTGACCTTGCAAGCTACCAGTAACTGAGCAGTGGATCCCGCTACCTGTTTAGCGGCCGATATCAGCTTTTCCTCGCTGGAATGGCCCTGCACCAGGGAATTGGCTGCCTCGCACAGGGAATGGGTGGCAGCAGCCACCAGTCTAGCGGCAGACACCAAGCCTTCCGACCACTGGCCGTCGTCCGAAAGCGCAGAAGGACGGCGCCTAACTTTGCCCGCATCTACGAGTTCTCTCTGCGCCGTCGATGCTGCTTTGATCAAGGCTCCAGTGGCGGCTGCAATCGACTTGCAGGCCTCCAGGATGATTTCATCAAAGTTCATGGATTCGTCAACCTCCTGCGACCAAAAAAGGACAGTGTTAATTTGTGTGGAAAACACCACCAGAAAGATTTGAACATTGAAGAACCACCATCAACAAAAATATTATAGACAATGAGCTATAAATGAAGCATTGAATCTATAACAGACACTAATGAGACAACCTAACTCGCAGTAAATATTTTGATCTGACGAACTTGGTGTTTTAGTAATTGTTATACATTGACAACTATATATCTTATTTGTTTCTGTAAGAAGCATCTCTTTACAGTATATAAAGTATTTAAATTATTCATAATATTTATATTTAGCACAACCTGTTTTTAAACTATATACCAAGGCACTTTCCCCAATTTTGGGAGGTAGTCAACATCAAAATAACAAACAAAACAGGGGGACTTTTCCTCTCTTTGCTCCTCCCGGCCTGACGAGGGATTCAGAAGAGTTCGGTTGGTACTGCTGAGTGGCCCTCTGTTATCCACCAAAAATAAAGTTTCATGTACTGACTCCCCTACTGCTGCTGCTGCTACCTCCGCGGTCATCCAAGGCGACTGGAGGAAGCAGCAGCAGGGCCTACCAGAACTGTGCCACAATTGCTCGCCATTCATTCCTATTTCTATCACGCTCCCATGCCTCTCTCACATGTATCCTCCTATCACCCAGAGCTTTCGTCACTCCATCCATCCACCCAAACCTTGGCCTTCCTCTTGTACTTGTCCCATCAACTCTTGCATTTATCACCTTCAGCAGACAGCCACTCACCATTCTTTCTACATGGCCTAACCACCTCAACACACTCATATCCACTCTAGCTGCTAAATCATTTCTTACACCCATTCTTAACTTCACTACTGTACTTTGTTCCTAACCCTATCTGCTCGAGATACACCAGCCATACTCCTCAGACACTTCATCTCGAACACAATCACTTTCTGTCTCTCCATCATTTTCATTCCCCACAACTCCAATCCATACATCACAGTTGGTACAATCACTTTACAATCACTTTCTCATACAGAACTATATCTGTATTTATTCCTAACGGTTTATTCTTTACACTCCTTTAACTGCCCCCCCCCCCCAACAATTTGCATCCTTCATTCACTCTCTGACGTACATCTGCTTCCACTCCACCATTTGCTGCAACGACAGACCACAAGTACTTGAACTGACCTACTTCCTCCAGTAACTCTCCATTCAACCTAGCACCACCCTCCCTTTTCCCACATTAACACTCAACTCCCTTCTCTCACATACCCTTCCAAACTCTGTGACTAATCGACCAATCTTCTCTCCGAGTCTGCAACCAGTACAGTATCATCCGCACACAACTAATTTACCTCCAACTCATGATCACTCTTCATCTATCAGTTTCAATCCTCGACCAAGCAATCAAGCATTCATCTCTCTCAGCACTCCATCAACAAACAAATTGAGCAACCATGGCGACATCACACATCCCTCTCTCTCAGCCCCACGCTCACTGGAAACCACTCACTCCCTTCATTTCCTATCCTAACACACGCTTTACTACCTACGTCGAAACTTTTCACTGCCTGCAACAACCTTCCACCAATTCCATATAGCCTCATCACATTCCACATTACTTCCCTATCAACACTGTTTTACACAGATCTATTCATATAAAAGAGTATATAACCATCCAACCAGTTTCAACTTTTACTTCACAGAGTAACTTCAGTGTTTTCACAGTTGCCAGCCTTCTTCCTGGATGCAACAATCAATCAATTGCATAGTTCAACTTATCCTGTTGCTCCTCTGCCATTGTTGTTGTTGGTTTTCTCCTTCTTCTTCTTCTTCTTGTGGCTGTTGCATTCCCTCTGCGCTCTGATAATATGTTCGATTCTTAGTCGAAGTCAATCAACAACCAAGAATATCAAACATATCTCAGAGAAACAGGGACAAGATTCTTTCCGCTCCTCCTCCTCCTTCTCTGTAACTGCCGACCGAAGCAGATCTCGTGGCGGTGTCCCTAACGTACAACAAATAATCGTACCAGAATTCAAAGTCGTACCTTTGTTTCCGTGCGGCGAGGTCTCAGGGCCATCAGCTTGCGGGCTGCTGCGTCGATGGAGTTAGCAGCTCCGATCAACTCGTTCTCTGCAATTACGGTGGGATCGTCCGGGTCCTCCCAATCGTGTCCTGTTGGGGGTCAGGTCAAAGTTATCAGTACTAAGGGAATTGAAATAAGACTTGATTGCAAGAGAGAGATTTGTGATTAGCTTCAAATTCAAGATTAATGTTACTTTTTGAAATAGATTCTAAACTGACCGACTGATTGTGGGCAGTGACAAATTAGCTTAGTTGTGCCTTCTGATTCCTTTCTCTACAATGGCTTGAAAAAAAAAAACTATTACAAAAAACTGTTTTGTGATGCAGCAAACTATGTAATATTCTAACAGGTAGATGCAGCATCCGCCTGGAACCCTCTGCAATCATTTCGGTCATTCACTGTAACCAGTTATATTTATTTTTAATGGTCAGAATGTCCATTCCTAATATTGTACGCACGAATTCTTAAGCAATCCGTTCGATGATACACCTCCTGAAGCTGTGATATCAAAGAATGATCAGTTCTGTGGACAGAGCTTAGAAGTGTGTGCTGACATTTTGACTATGATACATGACAAGGAGCATAAATGTGTTATATCAAATGTCCTAACAACAAAAAATGAAATAAAACAACCTTTGCGTACTAATATTATACTACAGACAAGAGCAAATAGTTTTAATTGAACAACTATTCTCCCAAAGTATAAAAATTGCAACATATTCCCACTATTGAATTCTACAATGCAAAAGAGACATTAGAAATGACTGTACTTTACTTTAAACAACAAAATCTCATTGCATGTGGTAGCATCCTTCTTGCTCCCTCCCTCCCTCTTTCATCAGATGTTTGTCCCATCTCAGTCTTGCTACGCTAATTTGGTGAAATACCCACATTAACGTGGACAGACCCTAATACGTAAAGTACACCTATTCACAACATATAAAAGCTTCAGACACTTAAATGTAAAAGAAGTTAAGAGTTAGCAACAACATTGAGAAGACTTAAGATATATCACTTAATCAAAAGTTAGTAACTGCTGCTGCTGAACAGTCAGGGTTTCAAAGACATGTTGGCAAACAAAAACAGAAGACTACTGAAGCCGTTTAACGCTCACTACCCTGCAAGCAGTACTACTCCTCGACTAAGATACAACAAAGACACAAAAACAAACACCCAAACAAATAAAGGAGAGAACTACAAAGACAAGTGTTATTTCAAGTGATAATTAACAATGGGGAGTAGTCATGCCCGAGCTGCAAAGGAAAACCCCCATTACAGTACGTCAATAAAACAAAATAAAAGAAAAATTTCCAAGTCATTTGTATTTTTCCTAACTCTACAAACCTAGAGCTCTTTACTGGGAATAAACTTTCGGCAAAGCTGGAAACTGGTCATTTTAAGGCTTTAAGCCAGGTATAACCACCCACCGCCAGGTGGCGGGGGGTAGACCAGCAGCCATCCTGCTCACACATACCCTGGAGATATGGCGTCACTTTTGATTGCAGACAGGATTTGCAGGGGGATAGATGAAAGCAGGAAAAATCTGTGTAAAGAAGTCAAGGTTTGTACTATACAGTAGTCAGAAAACTACAAATGTCTTCCAATTTTGCCGTCTATTCCAACGCTCAATACAAACCTTTTCGCTCTTTACAGGGAAGACTCACCATTAGGTGGGTGGAAGTCCTTAACCAACTGGCTGCCATTTGACCAGGGCTTGATAGAGAATACCCTTACACCTCGCTAAATTCTCGAGTATGTGCCAGAGATAACGTCCTGGGTAATCATTGAGTGAACTAAGCATTGTGACTTGTCCACGTAAGAATTCTAGTAGTACATTCCGTTTACTTAACCATTCCTTAGCAGGGAGACCCGAAAGCCCCAAAAAGGCTGAATGAGTGGTGGCCGCCATTGCTTTGCTAAGGGAATCGACAGTGTCCACCTAAGGGTTGTTGGGGGTCAAGGAGCAGAGTCAGCGTGGAGTGATCGAGCCAACAGAGAAAGAAGTCGGGAGTGGTTCCCCTTCGAGGAAGACCAAGAAGGAAAAGAATCCCTTTAGACTTATTCTTTTGTTATCTACCGAAACGCACCCACTGGGAGGATGCCCATTCCTGACACTCATCAAAAGGAGAGTCCTGTAAGCAAGCGAGAGTAACTCAGGGAAGGGGGATTGGTCTCGGAAGCCAACAAGAAGGTGAAGTCGCATTGGTGCCCTTCACGGCCAGCAGGACAAACCCACAAGCCGAGATGCCCGAAACCCTAGCACTCCTTGAGAGAGAGAGAGAGAGAGAGAGAGAGAGAGAGAGAGAGAGAGAGAGAGAGAGAGAGAGAGAGAGACCTACCTTTTTCTGTGCCAAAAGCAAAAGTTACACCATATCACTGGTCTACCATCCCGGCAACTACCAGTGGTCTACCATCCCGGTAACTGCTTATACCTGGCTAAAAGTCTTATAGCTAGTTTCCACCTTGGCCGAAAGAATATTCCCTGTAAAGAGCAAAAGGGTTTGTATTGTGTGTTGGAACAGATACATTTGAAGCATGTTACACCAGGCAGCAGGGGCCGTAATCTTACTGAGAAAGGGCAGTATCTTTATTTATTTATTTACAATCTTGGAATAGATTCACCAAAACCCGCATGCTCGCTTGTCTCGGAGGAAGGAAGCTGTACTAGAATAGTCATGATCCATTCCTGTCCTCACACGCTACGAAACTCGACAGACGAATATATATGGTATGTACAGCAGCGATACAATCTCATGATAACTTAAAAGAAGAAGAAGAAGCAATACAACTAGGGTTTATCTACAGCCAACCAAGCATCTATACAACCTGCTGCCATTTGCTACTATAAGCTGAAAGAGAAGTATCATGTGCAATCAAATCTTTATTATCATTATAATTACTGGTCCGGAAGTGGACTCGTATCCTACGCTCGAAGGCTGAAAAAGAAAAGTCGTGAAAACAAGACATTTCAAAGAAGAAGAAGAAGCACGGAGGAAGACACCTGCAAAGTTCATTCCGTAGGAGGTAGCAATCGCCGATGATGTTCCCAAGGCTGAGATTCTTTACGTCATCATGTGTTCTCCCGGGAAAGCAAAAATGGATAAAACTTTGAAATGAAATAAATGAGTAATATTTTGACAAACTGATTCAAAAAATATATTAACCAACTTCTTTTGAAAGCATTTTATTGCGTAGAAATTACAGTATGAATTCTTGATACCTTACTATTGTTAAGCCAACAGAAAACAATGGAAATAAGTTTCATGAATGATTTTCTAATTAATCATTCAAGGAACTCTCCAAAATTGACTCCAGTATGATCCCTAGAGGGCTCGTAAAAATTCTCAGAGGGACACATCTGCGGTGCAAGACCAGTGCCGAGAGAGAGAGAGAGGGAGACGAGAAGAGAATAAAATTGTCATGCGCAATACCAATCTACTCGAATAAGAACAGCATTATATCATGGCTGTGTGCGCCATTGACTCAATTCACTCACCACTGGGGGGCCTCACACCTGCTTCGTACCATTTGAAGTGAGCTGCAGATGGGATACAATCAGATGTTTGTAGTTTTTGTAGGGAAAGGTCAGGGATATGGGGGAATGATCTAGATGTATCCTGCCGCTCTCTTGGTAAGTCTCATTATAGTAGGTGTCCTCCTCAAGAATTTAAAAGGTTCCAAGAAAATGTTTGTTGTAAGTTGAGGAGGGCCTTCTATTTCCAAGAGTTTCCGAGAGACATCAAATTTAACCTTTTGAGATACTCTTCTTCGCTCAATTGTATTAATAAATTGTTCACCCATAAAATGGGTTTATTATTATGTATTGAAAATGTATAAATATTTAACAATGGGATGAACTGAAATGATTAAAAATTGAGAAAATTTCTATTAAGGATTGATTTCCAATACTTAATACATACAAGTAGATAACAAACTACTAAAGTTCAAGTTACTGTAAATACTGTATACAGTAAGAAACTAAAAAAAGAAAATCATTTCTTGACACCCAAAATCTCCAAAGGTTTGACTACGAGTCACTCAGGATACATCTAAACAACATCCTCCTCTTTAAAAACAAGAGCATTTCAAAATCAATCTTTAGACCTCAAAGGTAGAAAGTGTTTCTCTTCATTTAAACGGAGGAGGACGATGATGATGCTTAATGTCCGTTTATCTATGTATGTGCAGAGACTTCCAATATTCAATGCCATGCAAAATATCACAACCCAAAAAACTACATGCATGACGACACCTTGATCTTGAACAAGATTCTATTTTTCATGTGCAATAATCTGCAAGACTATATATATATATCCATCACCTTGCTTCTTCATTTAACATTTATCTAATCTGTCTATTCTTTTATATGTCTATTTCCATACACAAGCTCTAATCATTCCATTTATGTTGAAATTAAATGACCTTCCTATGTTCTAAAGGCATCGTCCCGGTTGGAACGCGCTTTCTGGACGAACGTTTTCTTAGCCGCTTCAATTTGGCTCCCGAGACGCCGGAAAACGCGTTCCCCTGGGTGACGTTTGAAGGTATACATCTTTATGTTGCGTATTACGCTGTAGCAGCTCTCAAATGTCAAACTAAAACACAAGCCATACAGAAGCAACCCAATAGTATCTGCCCTAGATTACCTTTCAAAGATTCAGCTGTGGAAACCAGGTCGGTGATGCACTGGGCGATCTTACGGGACACGGTGGTCAGGGCGCTGCGAGCCTCGGGGCTGGGTTTGTGAAGGAGGTGCATGACCATTTGAAGCAACTCCCGGTACTGGACTGCAGAGTCGTGGCCGGCCATCATGACCTTGGAGCGAATTTCGATGGTCTCTGCGCCCCAAGCTGATGCCTGTTGAACAAATAAAGGGTTGTGAAGAGGAAGGAGGGAGATTATACTATGGAAGGTTTTAATTTAAGCTATACTCTGAAAAGTGATTCATTTCGCTTGTAAATCTATAAAAACTGGACGATACGTGTTAGATGTCATTTAACTTGGGCTAGTACCATAGCCTCTGTACCATGGCCCTCCAGTGTCTTGGATTAGAGTTCTCTTGCTTGCGGGTACACTCTGGCATGTTGTTCTGTCTCTTTTCCCTTCCTCTTGTTCTTTTTAATTTTTATAGTTTATATCTGAAGGATCTAATTTAACATTGTTACTGTTCTTGAAATATTTCATATGCATTGTTTATTCTTCTCTTATAGTTTATTTATTTCCTTTCCTCAACGGGATATTTTTCTCTATTGGAGCCTTTGGGCTCATAGCATCTTGCTTTTCCAACTAGGGTTATAGCCTAGATTGTAACAATAATAATAGAAGTCATACTGTAGGTCTACCTTCAAAGTCAGGAGACCTTTATATGATCACATTATCCACACTGATGGGCACAACTCAAATTTATAACTTAGGATAAAACCCAACGCTGTAAACTAAAGGACGAGGAGACCCACCTTGCAAGTTGTCAACATGTCCGAGATAGCCTTACGGCCCATGTTAGCTGCCACTATCACATCCTCCTGCTTGAGGCTGTTTCCGGCACCCACCGCCTTCGCCGTGGCCAGGGTGATGGGTTTGGTGGAACGGACCAGGTCCTCGGGCGTAGCCTTGGTCTTGGGGGCTTCGTCCGAGTCGAAAGCCTGTCGGAATGAGAACGTCAACGGTATCGCTGAGAATTGGAAGCTCCCATGTGCGGGCCATCTGGGAAGCTTACACAGACAGTAATAAAGTTATTCGTCACTAGAAAATGTAAACGTACCTAACTGTGATTTGTGTAAGAGATAAATCCCTTTTTTTTTTTTTAGTTGATACCCCCTTTCATTTATATTCCTCAAGTAGAGACTAAGTCCCTTTTCTCAAAGTGTCAACACCCCTTTAAGTTATTGACCTCCCTCATCAAGTCCAGCCAAATCTTACAATACAGACTCAAAAAGGATGAAAATAGACAGAAAAAGTGACGACTAAACTCACCCTGATTTCTTGCGCAATAGCTTCAATGGTAGCCTCGAGTGCCCTGGTTCCCCTGGTGTGTTCATCCTCAACGGCTTTGACGGTCTTCAAGAGGGAGGTAACATTTGTGACCATCACCTGAAAATACAAGCTTTCGTGAACTCGACCGGAGCATCAGATGAACGGCATCTTTAGTATTACTGTTTTCAAATGTGATCAAACGAATCTTTTACTACAAAAACACTGCCTTTATTACATGCACAGGGAGGAGGAGGAGGGGGAGGAGGTGTGAGGCATTGCCTTTGCTGGAAAGGTATCCAAATAAAAAGATTGATCTAAACCTATCTCAGTCCTCCAATGGCTGAAAAAGAAGCTTGAAAATGACTTGGGGTTGATTTTATCACACAAAGACACAAAACCTAGAAAAGCACGTGAAGGGAACAACAATGGATAATTAATAAACCACTTTAGTTATCAATCGAAGAAGCTCAGGAGGTCCTTGGCAGATTTTCTTGCGGAGGAGCGTGCCGGAAGAAGAGATGCCGCAGGGTTGGGGAGGGGGAGAGATGCATTTCTTTGCAGAAAGCCAAAATACTCTAATACTGAGGAGAAGACCTACCAGGGTTCAAGACCAGTCTTGCAATACATAGTTAGGTCAATTTGAAAGGCTTCTCTGGTTATGTATTGATAATGTTCTTTGAAAAAAAATCCTTTCTGCAAATTCCAAAATGACTTGAGGTCTGCTTTAACGGGGGTAGTGATAAAAGGACATGGGAGAAACACATTAAAAAACACATCAGATGAAAACACCGATAAGTCAAAAATAAAATAAAGACTCGTTTGTTAGAAACATACACTGAGAACTTTGATGAATGTACACAAGGAAAAAGGAATCGTGCGGTTAGTCCCTAAAGATTAAAAAAAAAAAAAATTGGGTCATTAAAAAGGGGGAAACTTTCGTCTATTATCAAGCGAGGAAAGCTTCATATAATGCAGCAGGTAGTTCTGTATTTCTGATGACGGTGATGATATTAAACCTAAGAGATTCCAATGACGTTCTGTTCCCTCCGGACCGTTGGCAGACTTGACAATGTCACCAGCACAAAACTTCTGGTAGTTGACTTTACTCCTGTATACCCTTTTGGACATGAATTTATCATGGTTTCCTTTACTGAACATTCTACAATAAAGGAAAAATGAATTCAGCTTCAAAGTGAAGCCACGAGAAGCTTCGTCCCATAAAAAGTGAATTTACAGCCAACGATACGAGGTGAACGTAGATGTGTCTGCCACAGACGAATCTCAGAGGGTTAATTGATAAAAAAAAAAGCTTTTTATTAAAGATTATATTGTACTGTACAGTATGAACAATTGTACTTTTTGGACAAGTGATGACGCAACAGAAGCCAATCGACCACCGCACAGAGAGGGCCTTTACATGAAGCGTTCCTCAAAGCACTAGAAGGGTTAGTTCAGTGGGGGGGGGAACACCCCCCCACGATTCGAAGCTCACCTTGTGACCATCTCAACCAGTGATATCCATCTTTTTTCTTTTTCAGCGGCATTAACTAGATCTCTGCTGTAATTGTTTAACCAACATACTAAATGGATGTTTTGTGTGTTACTTCAAATCACTATTTTAAACAAGAGTATTTTATGGGGGGGGAAAGGTAGACTGAAGCCGCTCGACACAAAAGCCACTTTTCAAAGAATTTCAATATGTTTCTGCAGAAAAAGTTGATGCGTCTCTCTTCACTGTTTACGAGTGACATATCTACGCTAACATTGTTTACTGTTCTTGAGACATTTTATATTTTTCACTCATTACTTTTCATCAAGATTTTAATTTCCTTTCCTCACTGCAGGGCTATTTTTCCCTGTTGGAGTCCCTGAGCTTATAGCATCCTGCTTTTCCAACTAGGGTTGTAGCTTAGCTGATTATAATACATTAACAATAGTGGAAACAACTTGACACGACTAATGAGTCATTGTGGTTAAACTTAAGAGGCTCTGAATTCACTCGTATAGTACATTTTGATTCTGAATGAAATGAACAACAGCTACTTTCATCATGTACTTTGTCTTCATATACTTTGCAGGATCCCTATTCAACTGTGTAGTGTTGTATCTTTTTATACATCTTGAAGAATTGAAAACTGTTTCAGACTCAACTAAAATAAAGAAAACAAAAGTGGAATTCAAATCACAATGAGATTCTTTGATAGCGAAATCTTTATTATAATTAAACACAATCTTTGGAAGACATCTGGACATAATGACAAATAAACACTATTGAATCACAGACACATGCGAGAGGAAACGAGTCAAGGTAGCCATAGTCGTCGTTATCGAATGTGTACAGTTACACTTGTGGAGGAATAAAACGGAGAACGTGGGGGCAGTTCTAAACCGTTTGTCTGTCTGTTTGCGCATACAAACTGCACTTCGGGATTGACGCCGTCTTTGGCAAAAATGCACGATAATTCTAACAAAATGAAAAATGGAATATTGCATCATTGGGAATAAACATTCGCTCGAGCAGAAACATGGTCACTCGCGTCATCGTCAGAGTACAACGCGCGCCACCAGAGGTTCACGGCAAAGGCACAAAATGAAAAAGTTCCAACACACAGCGAAGGGATGTTATAGTTACTTCAAAATCTACATCATTATCTTTAAAAATAAAAATTTATGCACACATAAATATCATCATTTTCTATGTACAGTACTACACTCAAATAACGACCATCTCCCCCTCACAGACAAAAGAGATATGACGCTTGCAGCAGCAAGAACTTGAATACAGCAAAAGGAGAATTAAAATAGCTTAAGGCTGTTGCTGCTGCAGTAACGAAAGCGTGCCTGGGAAAATGCCGTCAATATAATAACTGCAAAAAATAAAGACTACACGTAGCAGCCTTCGTAAGCCAAGCGAAATGTATTTCTAAACTGTGAAGAAACATGACAGAAATTCTCAGATTGAGCTAACTTGTGATTTTCATACTGATAATTAAGAAACCTCATCTCAACAGGAAAGTTTAAACATACATTCAAGTATTCTTCAATATAACTTTCACTATTTTCGTCACTTTGAAGAAGCGTAGATTTTTGCCGGGTTGTTACGATTATTATCCGTAATGACTAGAAACATTCAAAGTATTATCAACTAGACATTGAGATTTTCTTTGTTGTTACTTTAGAGATGACATAATAAAACTTTGAAACAAATCCTACTATCACTCTGTAGTAAGTTCTGTTCATGTACTGTAAGGATTTCTGTCAGAAAATGAAGAGTGATTTCCACAGAATATTATTAAAGAAGAAGAAGAAGAAGAAGAAGGCAGAAGTAAGAAAGTGGAAAGTGCTGCTATATCCAATGTTTATCAACACAACTCTTAACAAGCTATTTTTAAATGGAAGGTTAAGTAGATTCGATCAGGATATCACTGGTCAGATGCCTATGGTCGGGGATGTGTTCTGCGGAGAGCAGCCGAATCAACTCCTCCTCTTGATCCGACATGAGCCAGTCGAGATCCGACTCATAGCAGTCGGACCAACCCTGCTCGGCAGAGAACCCAGATTCCAATTTAGCCTCCACAGTTCATGTATGTACGAACAAATGCTCAAGACTTAAAAACCAGTTAAATCAAAATTAATACTTTATGAATAATACCATTAAATTTGTCTGTCAAAATACATTCACACAATTTTGTTGCAATTCCTTCATGAGGAAAAAAAAAATAGAAAAAAACAGAAACAGTATTAGAATGAACCCCAAACTCGGACGCACTCCGTCCCACCGGGAGGGAGGATGGTGGACTTTTGAAAAGAAAAAAAAACAACAATAACAACAGACATTGACTCAATCTTGGTTCTCTGCCGCGTTCTTCTTCTTTCTCGCCACACTTAAGAAGCCGTGTTAAGAACAAAAGACACTGATGGGTTAGGGTCTACCCAGAGTTATTATCCCCTCCCTCCCTTTCAACACAAAGGAGGAGGCACAAGCAATGCAATGACATCTAGTAACATCTCCCCACCCAGGGGGGGATGTCCCAGGACGTGCAGCGTGTGGGGGGCGGGGATGAGCATTCACGAGGCCCCCCGTTAACGAGTATTTATATAGAGTAAGTCCACCCTCCCTCCCGGTAGCATGCAGTGTCACCTCGTTATTGGTAGCGTTTAGTCACACGTTGTCCTAAGTGAATATTAGGTGGTGTCGCTTCTCGAGACGAAATATGAAAAATGAAACAACGTGCAATTTGATTCTTAACTGAAATGCATGAATAGACATTAAAATATGAACTATCAAACAAATGTTTTCTTCGATGGTGTTTATTGGGTTAGGTCGGGAATCTCGTCATTAATACGAAGCATCAAACGAACGATGGCATCAGCCTATAGGGGAAGGAGTTCTTTTTGGTGGGTTTATTGTGTTAAGTCTTGCAGCAACCAGTGAGGAGGTACGGCTGCACTCGAAGGGTTTCTTCAAGGAGCAGAGGACAACGTGATGGCATATCTCGGGCGTTTAAATGCCATCAATGATTGACGAGACAAATGGGCGACTGCGCTTTCGTTAAAAATGACGCATTAAAAATGTTAACTACTATTTATATACATTGGGGATGCCATTTCAACTTTTCAATGCAATGTGATTAATGTTCTAAAGGTACTTACACCCATTACAATTTTACATTAAAATGTTACTCAAGTTTATACAATTTTGGGATGTTACTCAAAAGTATTAAATATGTGGGAATCTAGACAAATACATTCTACTTGGCTCTTTCGTTAGCGATCACTCGCATTTTTGACGACAATATTTTCTGGCAAATAACTCTCACCGCCATTTCAGGCATTCTACGTTCAAAATATGCCAAAATGCATTTGGTTGTTTGTCAAAATAAAAAATATAATTTGGGAAACTTTTAACCGAATATAAAATTGCCTTGAATACATCTCCACGACCCTGAAATTCCTAGTAACGATAACTATATAGTATCAAAGATATCTCTTCGGTACATACTTTAAAAACATCACTGAAATACTAACGCTAGAATGAATGGATATCGCTCAACATAATTCATATTTACAAACGAAAGCTTGCTGTAGTATGTATCCTACACTATACAATGGTACTGTACTTAACAAAATGACTATAGCACTGGACCAATTAATATCTAAGCCAGGCAATGTTACAACACCTCTTTTTCAACAAACAATCTTAAACAACACATTTAAATGAAGATATTTACATTTGCGCTATCTCATAAGATGCATTCTTTAAGTAAAATAATAGAGAAAAGTTTCCATTGGGCTAATCTCGGTACAATGAACAATTAGCGACCAATTTTTAACATCCCCATGAAAAAAAAGGTTCGCTTTCTATTCCGCCCGATGATATCGTGAGACGAAATGACACGTGAGTTTTTCCTGCGCTTTTTAACGTAAAATAGAAAAGTCTAGGATCTTACCTTTGCCGATTCCTTGAGTGTGGTCATAGCTGGGTCGTTTACGTTCTTCCCGGACGCTGCCTTGGTGGCGTGGATGAGGTCGCCCAGAGCCATGGCAACGTCTTTGACTGCATTTATCAGCATAACCTGTAGGAGCGAAGGAAAAGATTGATGCATTAAAAATTACTTTTTTTTTTTTTTTCATTACACGTCTCAGACGGGATCAATGATGGCTTGATGGTTAGTCATTTTGATTGGCTTTAACAGGAGTAAGGTAAACAACATTATGCCTGAATCAGCAGAACTAAAAGTTCAGACTTGGTGCCTATTACTTATTGTCGAGCAATTTGAGACAAAGCCTCACTTTACCGTTTATTTGTAAACTCCTTGAGGTCTGATATGGCCTTTAGCCTTCTACTTTATCAACCAAAACATTCACTCACTCCTAAGCTGTAAGCTTTGCAGGAAGAGATGTATTAGTTTGTAACATGGCCTAAGATAGGTTAAGTGTAGATGCAACAGTTCCTCCTTTACTCAAACCAGATGGCTCAGTCATTCACTGTCCAAAGGAAAAGGCAACCCTTTTGGCTGATGTTTTCGACAGTAAACAGAGTAATGAAAAACTTGAACTTCCTCATTCCTGTTTTCCTGAGGCTAAACTAACTAGTTTAGCTTTTCGATCTCGTGAGATTAAAGCTCTGTTGATGGACCTTGATGCCTATGGAGGTGTAGACCCAAATGGTATTTTTCCTTTGTTTTTTATAAAGACAGCAGATTTCTTAGCTCCAAAGTTATCTGTTATTTTGCGCAAGTTAGCAAGAAGAGGAGCTTTTAGCACTAGTTGGAGAATTGGTAATGTTACTCCTCTATGTAAATGTGTTTGTGGTAGCTCAAGTCCCACTGATTACCGCCCAATTTCCATAACTCCCATATTATCTAAAGTTTTTGAACGTCTTCTGGCAAAACGTCTTAACAGGTTTGCTGAAGGTAATCATCTACTCCCTAGTTTGCAATTTGGTTTTCGTAAAGGCCTTGGGGCATGTGATGCCCTTCTTACAATCTCCAATGCTGTACAGAAATCCCTTGATTGTGGTTGGGAAGTTCGTATGATTGGCCTTGATTTTAGTGCTGCCTTTGACCGTGTTAATCATGAGGCCCTTGTTTTCAAACTGAAACAGTTGGGAGTGGGTGGGTCGTTTCTTAGCATTATTATTGATTTTTTAAGTAATAGATCTCAAAGAGTTGTTGTTGATGGGCACCATAGTGATTATAGGAATGTGATATCCGGTGTTCCACAGGGTAGTGTTCTTGGCCCATTACTTTTCATACTATATACACATGACATGTGGTTTGGCCTTGAAAACAAGCTTGTTGCATATGCAGATGATGCTACTCTCTTTGCATCAATTCCATCCCCTGAATGTAGATCTAGGGTTGGTGAATCCCTTAATAGAGATTTAGCTAGAATTAGTGCATGGTGCAAATTATGGGGTATGAAGTTGAATCCTAACAAAACTCAAAGTATGATTGTAAGTAGGTCAAGGACGGTGGCTCCTCAACATCCGGATCTCAGTATTGATAATGTTTCTTTAAATATGTATGACTCTTTCAAAATTTTAGGTGTGATTCTCGACAGTAAATTTACTTTTGAGAAACATATAAGGTCTGTGTCTTCTTCAATTGCACAAAAAATAGGCTTATTGAGAAAGTCTTTCAAGATTTTCGGTGATCAATCTATTCTGAAGAAGTGTTTTAATTCTTTCATTCTACCTTGTTTTGAGTATTGTTCTCCTGTCTGGTCTTCAGCTGCTGATTCTCATCTTAATTTGTTGGACAGAAACTTACGGTCAATTAAATTTCTTATTCCTGATCCAGATATTAATCTTTGGCACCGTCGTTCAATTAGTTCATTACGCATGTTGCATAAGATTTTTCATAACTCTGACCATCCTTTACATTCAGATCTCCCCGGACAATTCTATCCTGTTCGTAATACTAGGCAGGCAGTTAATTCTAATAGCCAGGCCTTCTTCATCACGAGACTCAATACTACGCAGTATTCTAGAAATTTTATTCTAGCTGTTACCAAGTTGTGGAATGATCTTCCTAATCGGGTGGTTGAATCAGTAGAACTTCAAAAGTTCAAAGTTGGAGCAAATGCTTTTTTGTTGACCAGGCGGACGTGAGTCTTTTTATAGTTTATTTATGACATATTTGTTTTTGATGTTGTTAATAGTTTATATATGACATGTCTGTTTTGACGTTGTTACTTGTTTTAGAATGATTTATTGTTAATTTGTTCTCTTCATTTATTTATTTCCTTTCCTCACTGGGCTATTTTTCCCTGTTGGAGCCCCTGGGCTTATAGCATCTTGCTTTTCCAACTAGGGTTGTAGCTTGGATAGTAATAATAATAATAATAATAAGTTGTTGTTGTTTTTCATTTGGATAAAACGAACATTTAGGACACATCTTCCTCACCTGAGCCTCGGGATTATTTGCGCCGAGGGAAGAGGCTCCGCTCTTGACCACGTCAGACAGCTGCACGATGGTCGTGACGGCATTCTGGGCCGCCACGGCCAGCTGCTCTTGGGACGAAGCTGCTCCAGCGACCAGAGTCTTTGTGTCTTCGACTAAAGCCTATAAAAAGGAAAAAGAAGATTCTAAATATGAAATTTTTTCAAAAGGGAGATATAGCTCATTTCACTGACAGAGGAGGAGAGTTGCTTTACGTTGTACAGTCAAATGAGATTATAAACAATAGAATGAACATCAATCAAACCTATATGGATCGAGATATCTCCCATACAATTAGTTACTTGATATTTCAACCTTTATTTTCCTGTCAAATAAATTCATACATTTTAATTGTAAAGATTGAAAAAGTAAAGACAAGATTCAAATTTATTTTTCCCGAAGCTATTTTATGACAAAGTGCGACGTAATTTTAACTCATTCCACATTAAATTACTATTTACTATAGGGAAGAGAGAGAATCACTTAAAATCATGCAATAAGTGTAACACAATCCTTATGTTTGAAGCATTCTTTTCTTTTTCCAACACAAGAAAATGACTACAGTATAAAAAAAGAGAGAGAGAGAGAGAGAGAGAGAGAGAGAGAGAGAGAGAGAGAATATATCAGCTTCACTTACCTTGGCCGTCTTGAGAATATATTCGCGGTGGTCAGAGAAGTTCTCTCCCTCCTTCTCGGCATTCAGGGTGCCGGCCGTGGCAAACATAATGGTGGTGTCCAAGTCGCCGATAATGCCTGACACGGTCGAGGCGGCATTAATGCATGCTTGGGTGCCGCGCGAACCCGCTTGCAAGGCAGCCAGAACATGAGAAGCCTAGAAGGGCGAAAGCGACAATTTTGTATTGACCTGGGCTTTCAACGGAGAATAGAGACAAAAGCAGCCTTTCTTGCAAGCAGATGGTAACATTTGGCTTTAGAAATGATTCTAATATTCACAGCGGCCTTTCAGGCCAATAGCTTTACTGATGTCACCTAAATACTGAAACCAATCCTCAATTAGGCTGCTGAAAGTTTTGAGTTATATGCAGGAGAACTGAAGAGCTATTTTACAAGAGGTTTATCATTTCATTATTAAGTCTGAAGGGGCAACATTGACCGAAAAGTACGAGCCAAGATCTAACCTTCTCTCCAACATGTCGAGCAGACTCGGCCAAATCACGTTGGCTGAACGTATCTCTGGGGGCCGACTGGACGGATCCTCCGGACTTGACAAGATCAATGCAGGCCTGGCCAAGTTCATGGACACTGTGAGAGAGAGAGAGAGAGAGAAGAGACGATAAAATGACACGGCTGAAATCACAAGACGTGATAAAAGAAAAAAAGAAAGGTTTCTCTACAAAGATCCTTATCTGCACACAGTTAATATAAGTGTGAATAATGAGTTTCTGTTGAATGACACACAAATACGCATTTCAAGAACATTGAAAACTTGAAGAAGTAGAACTTCCTAGTCATTAAATTTCAAAGGAGTAACCCTCTGAGAAAAGGAAAACACCTGAAAATCATTAATGGAGAACCCTACAGACTGTTATGTACGTAGCAATACTTTTTACATATCTTATGAAGCTCAGCGTAAATTTCATTTTCACGTTAGAAACCTGTTTTCAGAAACATTCTGATTCCAAATATAACTAATGTGTAAGTATATAGTATCATGAAAAGGATTGATATAAACATAAAAATTCAGTTGAAATGGAGATGGTTTGGTCATGCTCTTCACACTCCCCAAAAGAGAATGATTAACCAAATATTTAATTGGGCTCCACAAGGTACTAGAAGAGTTAGAAGACCCAGGCCTACATGGCTGAAGACTATGAAGCATGAAGTAGATGATGATGAATGGAGTATTGATTTAAAAGCTCAAGATACAGACGACTGGCGAAATCTAACTAAGGCCCTTTGCATCAATAGGCCTAGAAGGAGATGATGATGATGAAATTATATCTACAGATGATATCAATTTAGAATCTCAACCATGAGAAGGAGCAGATGAGACATTAAGTCCTCAGGACCTCAAAATAATTAAATAATCTAAGCCAATTGCGCTGCGTTTTACCTGGAGCGGAGGCGGGACGCCACTTCCCCATTTGTCGTTTGGCGTATGGCGCCCGAGGAGTCCGAAGCCAGGGAGCTGTACTGATGGGACACATTCGCACCCAAGTTGCCGAGCTGCGATGGGTCTGTGGATGCTTTGCCAACCTGGAAGTCATAATAGAGAACATCATGAGATGACGGAAGAAACACTGCTGCATTTGAAGGTGAAAGGCCAGATTTCAAAGGACAGAGAAACATAACTCATGGAGAAATCTGAAAATGTTTGTTACAACTTTTATATAACTTGCTTGTTCCCGTTTTCTTTGTTGTTTTTATTCCATCATTGTAAAAACACTTGCATCTTATATATGAAGTAAGTGCTCACCCTATCCGAGGATGGCGAGGTTGAATACAATATGAGAAACTATCGAACTTGAGCAGTTCTCTTACCCACATATCCAACCTTTTTACTTACCATATCCTGAGCTAATCTTGCAATCTCTTTGGCAGCGGCCACCATGCGGGTCTGGTAATCGACGAAACTGTCTCCGTCATCGGGCGGGCCTCCGCTCAGATCCTCGATACGATGCATAGCTGTGGTGATGGACTCGACTAATCCCGAAACGACTCCCGCCTCTGTAGCTATTGTCTCTACGGTGGCAAGAAGTTCCTGGAAGGAAATAAAGACATAGGAATGTCAACAAGTATTACAGTCTTTCATACAGCGGTAATGGACATTGACGTTGTCACGAAGTACTGTATTCTTTTTACATTTCACTTACGAAAAATTAAGGTGGAAAAATGTTTCGTTCGATTGGCCACGAGTTCTGTAAGACATTGAAAGGTTATTTCGACACGTGAATAATAAAAAAAGACCGGTTGAAAGGACTTCACCTAAAAGGGAAGATTTAATATAAAACTATTTGGAGATGGTAAGACTTTGATAGATATCAAATACACTTCATAAAAACTTATACTGTATAAAACTAATTTCACATTATCATTAACTTTAAGCATTGTACTTCAAAGACAAAAATATAAACAACAGGCAAAGGTTAACTTTAGTTACTGCACACGCTTCACCAACAATTTACACAATGAAGAAGTTCTCAAAATACCTGTAAAGTTTCCTTCATGGTATCGGCTGCATCGTCGACGTCCGGGTGCGCGTGGATGGCCTTGGGATTGCCCCCGGCTTCCTTTGAGGCGTACACCAGTTGAAGGGCACACTCGGCAACAGTCTTGGTCTGGTCCAGTAAGCACATCTGTTGCTTACTGCAATTGATAGACGGAAAAAACAATTTCCCATGATTCAGTCAAGTCAACATTCCCTGACTTTAGGCTATATTAAAGTTACAATCTGAACACGAGATGATTTAAATTTGTTATGTAAGACACTAAAGTATTATATATCCACCAATTGAAAGATAAATAAAAATGAAGTCACCCTAAACAACATATCTATTCTAATCTATGATAAAAAAAACCATATAAAAATTGGTATCAAATTAAAATCTCCTTTTAACATCAGTCACTCGTATTTGCCGCTCACTATTCAAGAAATTGAACAAATATATATTCTTTCTATCAAGTAATACTTTCCTGTAAGACCAACACTAATTGTTTCCTAATTTCCTTTCCTCACTAGGCTATTTTCTCTGCTTTTCCAATTAGGGTTGTAGCTTAATGATAAAAATCTGAATCTCACAGGAAGAACACAGCTAAAGTTGACGTTTCGTTTATGGCTATTCCTCTTTTAAGTTTGCCATTCTTACGCAGTGCAATAAACCTTGTATTAGTGATCACATCTATTATTTCCCTGTGCTTCCCTCCATGTTATATAAATGAATTTAGTTTTTGATGCGTTCCATGCAAGATTCAAGGCTGATTCTATTTACATTTCAATCGAAATAAAGGAGATGCAAGTTTTAAGTGAATAACAGATAAAAACCTCATGATAAAATTATGACGTAACCATTGTATACTTTACTTCAACCAATAGGCTATTCTCAACTTCATCTATTCTGCAAATACTCAACATAGATACAAGGAATGAGTGAAAATTGCCAGGAAAGAAAAATTCTGCTTATTACTCCAAGTCATTCCAAGGCACCAGCCACCCGTTTTGAGATACTACCGCTAGAGAGTTATGGGGTCCTCAGACTGGCCAGACAGTACTACATTGGATCCTCTCTGGTTACAGTTCATTTTCCCTTTGCCTACACATACACCGAATAGTCTGGCCTATTTTATTCAGATTCTCCTCTGTCTTCATACACCTGACAACACCGAGATTACCAAAAACTTCTTCTTCACCCAAGGGGTTAAATACTGCATTTTAATTGTTCAGTGGCTGCATTCCTCTTGGTAAGGGTATAAGAGACTCTTCAGCTATGGTAAGCAGCTTTTCTAGGAGAAGGACACTCCAAAATCAAACCATTGTTCTCTAGTCTAGGGTAGTGCCATAGGCTCTGTACCATGGTCACCCACTGTCTTGGGTTAGAGTTCTCTCGCTTGAGGGTACACTTGGCCCCACTATGCTATTTTAATTTTCTTCCTCTTGTTTTGTAAAGTTTTATAGTTTATATAGAAAATGATGTCGTTACTGTTCTTATATTAATAATAAAAATAAGTGGTTAAATTCATGGCCAATGAGAAAATCTGACCTGTTAAGCATGTTAGAGGCGGAGCCAATGGCCGCGTTCACCATAGGGTCGAAGTAGCTGGACATCTGGGTGATCGAGTGACCGAGTTTCTCTGCCTCGGCCCTGGCGGCCGTGCGCACGCGGTCGACGTTGTTCAGAAGAGCCTGTCCGGCGTTTTCAACTTGTTCGTTGTAACCCTTCAAACAGGAAAGAGATTTATATAGATTTTCAAGTTACAAGAATCAAGATGTAGAAATTTCATTTCTTTTTCTTATTACATTGGAATACAATCATCTCTCGTCATGTTGCAATTAACCTACCGTATTGCTACCTCAGTACATAGAAAATTCATGAATACAGTACAACATATGTAAATTTTTATGACAGATTTCCTTTATTTTGTGGGTTTCTAAGGGCAAATAAGCTTCATATTCTTATATTTTAATTATTTTCTATCAGACACAGTCAGTTTTGGGATTATAAATGCTTCAATTTATATAGATACTCTAATAAAAACTAAGAAAATTATTTTAAAAAATGAAGAAAATATACTCTGTTTCTTTTTGTATCTACGCTGCGGTTTTTCAGATGTTACGCCCCGGAACGTAAAACCAGAGAGATCTGAACGATTAGTGTGCAAAGAAATTTCTTATATGCATATAATTGTAAGAAAAATTTTTGCAACTAGAATTAGGGAGGCTATGAATGCAATACCCGCTCAGAATGACTAATGTTGGAAAAGTTGGTTCCATTGTTGCCAACTGGGTCTTCTTTTAGATTTGACTTGTAATAAGTTTAACATAAAATAGTCTTTTATAATGAAAAGGCTTACAAATGACTTAACAAATTTAAAGGTTTAAAGACTGCTCATGAATAGCAGAGGCAAGGGACAGTGACATTGCCCTAGCAAGCAGGACAATGGCCTGGAGACTGACCATACATGCTTATGATCTGCGCCCAAGCCCCCTCTCCATCCAAGCTAGGACCAAGGAGAGCCAAGCAATGGCTGGTGATGACTCAGCAGAAAGACCTGTAAGCTCCCCCAAAATCCGCAATCCTTAGCTCAAAAGGATGGTGAGGTTGCAGCGACCAAAGTAACTAACGAGTTTGAGCGGGACTTGAACCCCAGTCTGGCGTTCACCAGTCAGGGACTTTACTACATTGGCCAAAACAACCCTAAATCACAAGATTAAGAGGCCTAGCATGTTAAAGTCCATTTTCAATTAACTAGGGTGTGTCACTCTCAAAGACTCGCTTCATTGGAGCAAGGCAAAATGACCAAATCTCAGAAAATTTTAAACTTTCACAGAGCAAAACTGATGTCCTCCAACTACTCGTGGGTTTGACATTTGACACAAACGAAAAGTTCTTATTTAATCATGTAAGGAAATATGGATCTAGTTCTGTTATGAACGTCGGGAACACGTATTCGAGGTCTTTGTACGTTCAAAGGTACAGTATATCTCTCTATGTGCCAATGCCTACGAATGTAAAGGGCCAATTGTACCTGCAAGCTATTTTCGCTGTGCTGCTGCAGATTCTGATCCAAGACGCAGAGAGAAGCTTGGTCCAGGTCTCTGATGTTGATGTTGAGTTTGTCTATGGCTTCGTCGCATTCCTTCTGTCCGGGGGCCTTGTCTCTGCGGATAATAGAGATGTTAAACCATCAGGGACGTGATTTATGGATTGATTTATAGAATTTGTGGCACAATTCTACAGGAGGGGAGATTGTTCAGCACCACCATGTCCAAAAATCAGTATATAAGAACTGAGACGTAAAACAAATGTGTGAAAAGATTATGCTGAAATCCTTCAAATTTGTGGACAAAATTACCTGATTGAAGACACCAGTTTCTTGATGCTATCCGAAACGCTCTTGCTGTGACTGGCGAGAGATTGCCACGTGGGAGGGTCCTTGGGGTTGACTGCTAGGCTCTTGGCCGATTCGATCATGGAGCAGGAACCGACGATGATGGACCTGCCGGCAGACGTGATGGGTTCCTGGGATTCCCGGGCCTTGCCAGATATCTTGGCGGGGACGGAGGCGAACTCGGGCGAGTTGGCGAAGGTGCACAGGTTTTCCACGGCTTCCAAAAGGGGCTTTGTGGCTTCGCTGCAACGGGCTCGATTTTCGTCGCTGTAGTCCTGGTCCAGTGCTAAAAGAACAAGGAAAATCTTATTAGGAAGTTAGTTTTATGGTGCAAATTATGTTACTTTTAATTGTGAATTCATTTAAATTCTTTTTTGCCTCTTTAATGCTAATGGAAATAATCTATTCAAACAGAATACAGATTATAAGCAAAATGATTTGACATCAGTTTGAAAAAAATTGATTTGATAAGTCAACCTTTTTATTGCACTATTTATTCAATAAGTCAAGCCTTTCAACTGTAGTATCTATTCAGTAAGTCAGCCTTTCTACTGTACTAATTAAAAATGTCAATCAGCATCTGTATATAAAATCACTTTAAACTGTAAGAAATTAATTAGGCCTCTTGGTATTGAAGATAAATTGTCATAAGACATCACTAAACAAAAGACTGAATCTTCCCCCAAAAGCAAAAAAAAAAGATAGACTTACTCTTAATCTCCTTGACCAGATGCGCTGTGGCATTAGCGACATCCTTGGCCGACTGCACAAAGTGGCGTTTGGCCACCGGGTTGTTGGTCTTGGCCGAAGCAACTCGGCAGCTGTTACACAAGGCACTGGTATGTTTGGCAATGATGGTGGCTGCGCTCAGGACTTGCTGCTGGTTGCTGTTGGTGTCCATGAGGGTCTGGCAAGCGACGATGATTGCCTCGTAAGCGCGGGCAAACTGGGACTGATCGACCAGCCCGGGACGGCCGGCAACGCTGGTAGGGTCGGACACCCCAACGAGGTAGGCAGCCTGCGCTGCGCTCTCGACCAAGCCGCAAATGGCGTTGCTGACGTCTTTGACTGCGTAGCCGAATCTGTCGTGCTCCAACTTCTTGGCGTGGTTGGCAATACCTGTCATGGCGTCACCGAGGCTCTTGGATCGATCCATGACGGTGTCGAGACACTCGAAGTAAGACATGTCGGTCACTTGCTCAGATGGATGATCCAATAAGGGTCTCATAGACTGAATGGCGCGTACTGCGTTGTCACATTCCTTCTGCCCGGGAGCAGCCGAAGTACAGACATTGATGAGGTTGTTGATGGAGTCGGTAACAGCCCTGGCTGCGGTGGCCAACTGGTTCTTTGCATTAGGCGCACTGGGATCAGCCGCAACTGCCTTGGCAGACACCAACAGTTTGGAAGAGGACATAGACACGCTCTTCAAGCTAACGACCATCTGGCCCTGCACTTCACGGTCCTTGGTCGTCCCTGCCATCTCCATGCCGACGCCCATGAGACTGCCAAAGGCAGTCGAGAACTTCTTGGACGAAGTCGAGAGATGTTGGGTCGACATACGGGCCGAAGTCACCACCTCGGAGGTCACGCTGTTGAGCTCGGCAGCTGCGTTGCTCAACTCGGACTGCAGTTCGCCGTATGCCTTTGTTGTCGGTGGGAATCTGCCAGCGTCCAGATCGTTGGTCGAATCTGTTATGGTAAGAATGGCGTCATCCACATCCTTTTGTCCTGGCAAGCAGTTCACAGTTTTGTTCAAGGCCTGAGACACACCCTTTGCAACCTGCGCAAGCTTCTGTTGTGAAGCAGCACTCTGAGGACCCTGGACCACAATACGAGCTTCTTCGATCAGCTCGGACGACCTGACCATCACCTCCCTCGCAGCATTGATGAGACGATCCCGCACGCCGTGATCCGTGGACGTGGCCACCACCCCGCGGACTGCCGAAGAGAATTCTTTCAAGGCCAGAGCTGTGTCTCGGGAAGCGAGGCCCGTGAAGTGTTGGTTTCCTTGAGACGACGAAGTCAAGAGCTGTGCCATGGTAGAGCCGACAGTCTTGCTCGAGTTGGTTAGCTGCTGAGCAGCACTCTCTGGGGTCTCTCCTGGCAACGGTCTAATTGTGCCCATATCTGCCGCCTTCTTCAGGTCACTCAGATCATCACTGAGAGACTGAATAGCATCCAAAGCGGAGTCAATCTCCAGAGAGCCGCATGCTTCTTGTGCCTTGCCAATGGCAGACCTAAGATCCACCAAAGCCTGACCAAACTGCTTGGAAGAATTGTTTAGCTGGAGGGCCGAAGCCTGGTCGCCAACGGTTGGTAAGGCGGCCTTCACCGAAGACACCATCTTCGTGCCGGGTTGCAAAAATTGATTGCAGGAGTTGATGAGGGCCAACTGGGCACGAGGAGAGTCAGGGTGGTTGATGGTACCCTTAACTCCCTCCACCAAGCGGGGGATGACGTCAGCCACTGACTTGCAGTCAGAAATGAGTTCGTCTTGAGACGCCACACTGCTGTTATGCGGTCCAGCTCCCTGGGCAGCAGCCATGCACTGCGTGCCGGTGGCGGCAGCGTGCTTCGCAGCATTTTCCAATCTCTTAATGATTTTCTTCTTAATCGCGTTGTTTGCAGCTGCATCAGTAGCGAGTCTGACATTTTCAGCAGCCTCTTTGAGAACGATCTGCTTCTCTTCGTCGTTGGGACTAGAGGCACATTGCTTCGCAGCTTCGACCATCTTGGCCGTGGCATCGGCCAGTTGCTTCGCCGCAGCCAAGAGTCTGTTTTGCAGATCGGAATCTGTCTGCGACTCCGCCTCAAATTTGATAGACTGAATGAGGTGGGAGGTGGCCTGGGCTAAGATCTTCGCCTGTCGCACCATCTCCGAGGCATTTCCTTGCGAGGCAAACAGCTTCTCGCTGGAGATGAGAATAGTCTCCACTGCTTCGTCGTGAACGCTCAGACGTCCCCTGTGCTCGCCGGCTGTCTTGATGTGATTCAAAAGCTCGTTGAGAGCTCTCGTTACTTCGGCAGCTGCCTGGGATAGGTCCCTGAGCAAAACGTCGTCCTGCGTGGCACGCTGGCAAACCTGGACCATTCCTTCCACTGCACGTCCGACTTCCTTAGCTGCCTCGATAAGCTGACTCTGACAAGCGGGGCTGTCAATCGTCGGGGCTACGACCTTGGCACACGCAACCAGCTGGGACGTGGCCAAAGCGCACGCCGTGGCGGAATTGATGACCACATTCTGAAGTTCCTGGTCTTCGCAGCGAGATGCGACAGCCTTCGCCTTGAGAATCAGAGCTGCAGTGGTATTGGCCACAGCCTTGGCCATCCCCAGCAAGATGTCTTGAGTCTCGTGGTCCAAATGCACGTCGACAGTGTGGAGAACGACGTTGGAAGCCTCGCCGACGCGGGAGGCAGCGGTAAGCAGACCCTGCCTCGGCTCTTTTCTCTGGGGTTCAGCTGCAACGAGAAGGTCGGAAAAGGCGGTGCAGAGATTTTTGGTGGCGCCGAGGAGGTTGGTGGATTCGTTGTCGGTTTCCAGCAGGGCGGCGATCATCCTCACGCCCTTCGACATTTCTGGTAGGTTGGAGGTGATGGTGTGGATGGCAGCGCCAACTGCCGTGTGATCGACCTCCTCGTGAACGGCTGAAAAGGTAACGTAAATTTCCATCGGTTATTTCGCTCGGCATGAAATTTACAAAAAGATTTATACTTAACTGATAAATGACAAATAGAAGATTTCAAGGAGTTTTTAAATATACAGAAATATTCAGAGATAAAAACAACAATCCAACTGAAATTGTGAATGTCAAGTATTGTATCAAAAGTTTATAAGACAATATTATATAATCTAATGCAGTAAGCAAGAAGACATTTGCAATATGAAACGGAACTATTCGTTGACTTTTGCAGCTGAAAATTATAGGCGTGCGAGTTAGGCGACGCCTAACCTTGACCAAAATTGAACAAAATTTGACTTTACGAACAGCTTCTTGGGACCATTTAAGTTTGTAAGTTGTTTAAGACTTTCTGTAGTAGTAAAATGTTTAACCCTTAACCCCCAGGCATTTTCTTTTTCAAGCACATTTTGCAATATATTTTTTTTAAATTGCTCTAAAAGCCTCAATTTTCATCATAGGGAGGTCAGGTTGGTCTCATTATTTTGGAAAATGCCTGAAGTTTCTCATAAAGTTATCAAAAATATGCAAAAAAATTTAAATAGCAGTTTTTTTGCAAGGACGTACTGGTACGTCCATGGGGGTAAAGGGATGAGTTTTGTGAAACCTACCAGTACGTCCATTGGGGGTAAAAGGGTTAAAAAAAAAAAAAAGCACGGAATCACTCACACGAAGTAAGAGTGACAACTTCGGCAGTGGCTGCGTTCATGGCAGCGATCTGGCTGGTAACCGTCTGCTTGTTGGAATCCAGCGTCACCTGCTTCCACTTGATTGAGGCCGGGTCCGTGCCCAGCTCCGGCAGCTCGGCCTTGGTCTCGAGGCTTTCCATGCACTCGTCGATGATGATCTTTCCGGTTTCGATGGTGGACACGAGGGCCTTCTGGGGCTTGCTCAGCACGCTCGTCACCTGGGGGTGCTTGGCCTGGGGACGACCGAGCAAGATCCAGAGGAGTTAGTTTTCGATATGTCAAAGTGAGAATGAGATTTATGATGATTAGGTTAGCATGCACAAAACACAATTCCAGACAGGGCATTCATCCATCAAAATAAGCTGACGAGATGTCCACAGAATGCAATATCAAACCACATAAATAGAAAGGCTATTATTATCTGTAAAAAATTCAGTCAAATCATTACAATATTACAACACTAAAAAGAATCTAGAGAGATATTCTCACAAATTGCAAACATCAATATGTATCATTTTAAAACATGAAAACCAATAGATTGTTCCATGCCATGATAAAAGGAGGAAAAATAGATGGCAGTTGATCAAGACAAAATGGATGCACCTACTTGTAGTCTTAGTACTCCAAGATACGGAGCTTGTAAGAGAAAGAAACGATGCAGAGTCACAACACGACGACACATCATTGTTAGCATCACACAAACTAATGCAGTTACCCCTCAACTTAACACGATAAGCAACGAGAATTCTACGCGTCATCGATTTTAAATACAGAAGTAAATGAGCAAATTCAGCTTTAATAATGACGTGCGATTTAGATAGAAACTAAACTACCAAATCCACCGTAATTTTGAATTGTGGAAAGCCGAGGGGTTTCTGCAAATATATGCCAAGCATAAATTCTAAAATGACAGAGATGTCATGACAAAGTCCCTGTACCTAGTTGATGTTTGTAATGTGATTTTGGTATCCTCAAGATATTCTGCGTTACTTAAAAAGAATTGAAAAATATCTAAACTTATTTTGAAAAAGAAATCCAATATTAGAGCAACTGTATTACTAATACAAATACATCCCTTTGTTAAAACATAGTCAACTCCATATTTTATTCTGTACAAAAAGTCTACTGTACCATTATTTATCTCAGTCACACAGAGACATGTATAAGAAGCTCTACTGTAATAACTGATTAAAACAACGCATCTATTTTCATACGGTAACTTTTATAGGTACGCTAAAGTTCAAACGTCCATCAACACTCTTACGTCGCCGGGACCAGCGCGCACTACGCAGGGAGAGTAACGGTGTTGTTGAACTAATGAATTTTATTTGACCTCAATAGACAAACCCTTCAGACAGTCAACCCTCAGAGATTCCGATGACAGACAATAACTATGAGCTTTTAATCTTCTCAATTTTTAATTCTTGAACATATAGTACTACAATATAATACAATCATTTAACTAAGAGTGACACCCAAACTTCCTCATGCTATGAAAAAGGAATTTCCAGTGAAATAAATGTTCCCTATCTTATCCAAACAATATTAATGCTTTACTTGAATACAATCTGTTAACTGAAGCATTTGGTAAAATGGAATCTCAGACGGTTAACCGTACCCTGAAAATACCACGCAAACAGTTTATGTAAACCCTTATCCCTTGTCTGTGAACCAGTTCATCAAAAGAAAATCACAGTCGACTACTTACTGACGGAGGTTGATGGGCCAAGTTGATTTGGCCGACTAGAGCCACTGACTGCACCCCAGGCATGGATCCTGTCCCGAAGCTTTGTGCTCCTATGGCAAAGGAAATGCAAAACTCAACAGACAGCGTAACGAAAAGAAATCATTAAAACAAAGCCGTCGAACATACAAGACAATATCTGCGGCCCTGTACCCTAGAGGAAGTCATGGGTTCTGAATAAGAGCTATAGAGCTAATTTATATATACATGTATAGTTTACAATACAGTGTTACAGTAAAGTATAGGACTGTACAATGAGAGAATAAAACTACAGAAGCATCACAGAGATATGAAAATCAACTGCTCGTCTGACACAGCTGTGAAATAATAATAATATTTCGTATGACACGGCACAGTAATGAAAATCAAAATGTTGCACAGTACGACATGGACAGCGGGGAAAGAAAAAAAGTGGCTAAAAAAGGCCCATACATCAAAAAATGAAAAAGTAATCAGCTGACGAGGAACAAAATACTTGGAAAATTTACATGCCAATCGAAAGGACTCAAAAATTATACATTCCATACCATCATACTGAATAGGAAGATTGGAATAAAAAAGACGTGCTTTTTTAAACGATCGACGTTTAGCTTTCGATATATTCCTCTTACTGTGAGATATGGACTATGACAAAATAGACTTCCTACCAAGACATCAGGTCTCGGTAGTACGTAACGAAATAGGAGCGACAGTAAACGGAGAATCACTTTTGCAAATTTCAAAACTTACTAAAGGGATAACTTTTACATCAAATATGCCCCTGAAATCTCAAAGGATATTGATGAGCTAATGGTAATAGCATTACTGTACCATATTCAAACCTTGATAAGAATGGGCAAAATAACAAAATTTTTGTACAAAATGCTTCAGCTCCCACACTTGATCATAAAAATTACATGAGCCCTTCTACAAGACATTCTTTCTAAATACATTCTTGACTCTAGCAATAACATAAAAGATTCTCTAAACATTGAGCTCAACATAGTTAAAAAACACCAACTGCATTTAATAATGAACATCTCCAGCGAGGATTCCCGAAAAAGATTTCCAAATCTGAAGCCCCCATCAAATTTCTCAACTATTTCCTACCTTCTAGTTTTCCAAACTACTTCTTATAGTGTAAGGCCTTCGTCTATTCACCTGCCTTTCCTACTTTTGAATCTCTTGAGTCTGTTCCTTTCGCTTGTCCAAACTACCGTGACCACTGAGGGCATATTGTAATAGAAGACTCCTTCATATATCTCCCCTAATTCTAAGAAATTATTGACACTCTCTTATCAAAACTTCTGCAGGAATACGCAAGTAAATTCTTGAGCAATCTTACAAATACTGTACATCACTGTCAATTGAACTAACATGCCAAATAAATAACATTTGTCCCTGGTAAGCGATAAGAGTGACTTACTAATAACAGATTTCCTTCTCTTGTACTTTTCCTGCTTTCCCTTCAGTCTCTTCATTAACATCATCTTTTGACAGTAAATCTTTAATCATAGTTGTTAAACTTCCTACATTAATCAAATTTTGATTACAAAACCCACATTATCTCCCACAAAAGTCTACGCAAGACGCACGAGCAAAAATGGCGGCTGGATAACGCAAGGAATTTTGTTAAATTAATGAGACTGTACAAGCGTACTGCACTTGGAAGGAAGGTTTGAAAAGAATTAAATTACTGATAACAAATTAAGGAAGATGTTTTCAATTGCATTATCATGATTTTGAAATAAAACTCGAACGTGCAAAGCTCATAGGATGTTCAAGCAAGACTCTTGGCTAATACAGATGAGCTTCGCCTTTCCGATTCTCTTATAAAATGACTACAGACACATGATGATACACAGTACTTTCCAGCAACCCTACACAAACCTTCATTGGAGCCAGACTTGGCAACGCCGATCCAGATACACTTACCGTTGACGCCCGGCCTCATGACGGCCGGTTTTGAGATGGATTCCTCTTCCAGGTGTTTGATTTCTGTGTCACCATGTTGGATGATGCTTGCCCTAGAGAAGAGAAGAGACACAACAACGGAATTTTAATGAATGCCTCAAGAAATGAAACACGTTGAGTCTTCATCAATACTGTTCCCCTGTAAATATAAAACTAATTTTTACGTGTGCAAATTGACAACTTTCAAGTTAAATCTTTACTGGTTCCCCAAAACCCCGACAGTTTAACCCAACTGTACTATGGTCTTCTACTCTCTTGGGTTAGAGTTCTCTTGCTTGAGGGTACACTTGGGCACACTATTGTATCTTATTTATCTTCCTCTTGTTTTTTTAAAGTTTTGATACTTTATATAGGAGATATTTAATTTAATGTTACTCAGGAAATGTCTTATTTTTCATTAAGTTTCCTTTCCTCACTGGGCTATTTTCCCTGTTGGAACCCCTGGGCTTATAGCATCCTGCTTTTCCAAACAGGGTTGTAGCCTAGCAAGTAATAATAATAATAATAACAAAGGTTGGTGATGCTCACTTGATAGGAGAAACGGTGTCTTCAACCATAGCTGACCCATCGTCTCCTTCGATGCCGATGTGGTCGATAGTCTTCTGCTTCTTCAAGATGATATCTATGTAACCAGCGATCAGTTGGGAGATCTGCTCCCCCTCCGTCGTTTGCACGGAGTAGTACTGGTCAGAATAGTCTCCAAAATCTGAAAGAAAAGATGAAATTAGAATTCAGTCTACAAAGGTCCTCAACTTTTTTTTAATAGCTCTTCCATTTTTTTCAGTTTTAAATCTAATTTTTAATACTCTCTCAGGTCTTCGTCCAAGAGTCCAGCTATCAATCCCACCTCGGCAGTCCCATACCCAAGATCACGACTTTTATATATCCAGAATCAAACCCAAAAAGAATCCCAGCGACAAAAATTAGTCCCTGAGACATAAAGTACCTCTTAATCCCCAAAGTCTTACCGAGAGTGAATGTGTTTGGCGAGGCAGCCCATCTACGGACGGTCGTCAGGGGCCACGTCTTCAGGATCTCTTTGGTCTTTTCGTCCAGCCTCAGCACAGAGTCCTTAGTCACCCCGAGCAGACGAGGAACTAGTTTGTTTTTGCCTTTCATCTTCTCCTTGACCAGGAAGAACGTCACACCGTAAGTCTTCAGGGAGCGAGCCTGTCCGACGTACGTGACCTGCGAGAGAATGGTAAACTTGTGAAATTTGGACGCACGAGTTGAAATGTTAAGGTCTTGGTCTGTAATCCAATAGATGATTTTTATACTTATGAACTGCCGAAGTACAAGGTAATATGTGTATAGGGGGTTTCACATTGTTACTAAAGCTTGAGAAATATTGTAGTGTAAGTAAAAATACAAGATTTTCTCTTGAATTTCTTCTGATAATTTCACATCACAATGTGATTTTATGTTGAAAAGGTTGACATAAGTCTCTCTTCCTAGTTTACATACAATGGATCTATTAAAAAGTTATTACCAATCTCAAGATATTTTATATTCTTTATGCAAAACTTTTCATAAGCTTATTTCCTCTCTAGACTATTCTCCCTGTTGGGACTCTTCAGCATATTGCATCCTGCTTTCCAACTAGGGTTGTAGATTAGCAAGTAATAATAATAATTATAACAACAGACAATTTCAAATTTGAAATTTTGGTCTCAAATCCATCTAAGGTTACATTTCCGTACCTTATTACGCCAAGCAGCCCAAACTTGGTTCAGTTAAGCAAGGAGTATAAAATGATGCGCCATGTAAGATATCAGTTACAAGGAGCAGACCGCCACTACAACCTGCAGCCACATCGAACCCAACAACATCTCCCCTCAGCCTAGTCCTCCTGCCACCCAACCTGCTATTCCTGAACTTTATTCTCCTCCACGTCCTATCCAAAAACCTAAACCTCAACGTCCGCCTAAACCTCAACGTCCACCCAAACCTCCTCCAAAGTCATAACGAGCCCCCTCCCACACTCAAACCAGCTACAAATAAAAGTTGCAGATTATCCCATATCCTAAATGACCTACCAACCAAAAAGGCCTGCCGTACGCAAGTGTGCAAGAGCTCGTAGGGCCAGGCCATCTGAAACTAAAATATCCTCCTTAACAATTTTCTATTACAATCACATGGTTTTTAAACTACTGTATTTTCTTCATTATTTTCTTACAATGTTGATTTTGTATAAACCAAATGACAGAAGAGGGACGAAAGAAGGTAACGAAATCATCAAAATAAAATTGAGGATTATATATTCCACACAAGTCAAATTACAAACCCCGGCCAATTTGCTACAAATTAGGTTCTGTTTTAATCTGCATGAAATAAAATCTATAAAATAATAAACAAACCTTAGTGTGCTCAGACTCTTACTGAACAAACATAAACTTCATCAAATCCCTGAATTAAAACATATGAGCCAATTAAAAACCTATCTTACCTTGGCATCTAATTCGCTCTTCCCAGCGTGTAACTTGTGCTCCTGAAAGACTTTCTTCTCGATGCCTTTAACTTTGAGGTAACTCTGCGGCAAAAACTCCTTCAAGCTGCAAAATGAACCACAATAATTAGATCATTCAATACAACTGGCAAAGCCTAGCAACCAAAAGTTACGTGCAAACAAACCGCTGTCTTAATGAGGCATTGACGTGAGGGAAAGGTTCGAACAGCTCGGGCCAATACATTTCACTGTTGTAGGCATTCAATCTTCACAAAGCTTTGACACAAGAAAGATTTTTCAAAAAGCAGCATTGTGTAGTTACTTCAGATCTCCTGGGATAGGGAATTGCCTTTCTTAATAGAGCGATGACATACACAAATTTGTACAGTAATTCTTCACATCAGACTTCAATAAAGAAATCAAGACTTTACCACCCTAAAAGGAGCTGCATTTTGAAACCAAATTTTCTATAAACTCCTTAAGCAAGGTGATTAAGATGGCTGTCATTCTCAAATTTGGTTCAATGAAGGTTCAAATTCCACAGCATTGCATTATCATCTTCTCAGTAGTCTTACACCCTCATAAAAGAGGCAAATAACACTGTAAGAATCGTTTGCCAGCGTCTTACAGCAATATTTTGATCGCCATAACACGACCTTCCGTGGCCGGCATGGAAACAGACTTAAAATAAACACAAGGCAATGTCGAATATAGTTTTGCTTACTTCAGGGACGGTACTTTATCTCTAAGACCTATGTAATCTCTCATGGCCCCTTTCTGCTGGACACACATCTTTTGTAGTTCTCTTTATAATTGCTGAACCTTCTCTCTCTCTCTCTCTCTCTCTCTCTCTCTCTCTCTCTCTCTCTCTCTCTCTCACCATGTGTCCTGACCACCTTTTAAATTTAAGCCAAAAGATACCACATCTCATTTGTAACTTTCCACTGACATAAGCGTAATCAAACAAAATATAATAAGGAGACTTACTCTAAAAACCCGGCCTTGTGTTTTGCCTCAATGTGGTCGCCGAACTGAATCTGGCACTGGATTCCGGCGAAGCTGCACGCCCTCTCCTGCGTCACGGGGTGGGTGCCGTCCAGAATGGCATCGCGGCACTGGAAGGGGAGACAGAATGACGTCGGATAAGACACCTCCGATAATCTCTGGGCATGTTGCAGTTTCCCCCACTACTTGGTTCATCACAGATTTATATATATATACGTACAGTGAATCTATCTCTCGGACTCCTCTTTATACAGAAGGTCCCCTACTTACAGACAATCGGAGATACGGTCCCCAACTTACAAACACTCAAGAGATACAAACACAAATCCAACAACAACAAAACAAAGATAACATAAAGAAATACAGAAATAAAACTCATATAATTTAATACAGTTGTAAATCATTTGTAATACTGTAACCTGATATCTATTCCATATGGAAGATCTATTTGTTGACTTTTGTAGCTATAAATCATAGGCCTGGCCTTCAGGTTAGGCCTACTCTAGGTCAAAATTTAACAAAATTCGACCTACAAACAGCTTCTTGGAACCAATTATGTTTGTAAGCTGAGGACCCTCTGTCATTCTCCCTACAATTCCTCTTCTTTTCATTGCCATCTGTAACTCTCAGCTCTACTTATTACCATGATTCTTCCCCAGACTCAATCTTAAAATGTAGTTAAGCCTCACTTTATTCAGATCTGATACTCTTTAACTAAGGCTTCCCCGGCAATACCATTTCTCGATGTTGTCCGTAAATCTCCGCTCTACTTATCAACTTGATTCCCCTAAAATCGATCCCCCAAATTAGTTTGAGAACCTCACCTGAACAGAGAAGGGCCTAAAAGTTAGTTTGAGAACCTCACCTGAACAGAGAAGGGCCTAAAAGTTAGTTTGAGAACCTCACCTGAACAGAGAAGGGCCTGAAAAGTTAGTTTGAGAACCTCACCTGAACAGAGAAGGGCCTGAAAAGTTAGTTTGAGAACCTCACCTGAACGTAGATAAGGGCCTAAAAGTTAGTTCGAGAACCTCACCTGAACGTAGAGAAGGCCTGAAAAGTTAGTTTGAGAACCTCGCCGGAACAGAGAAGAGCCTAAAAGTTAGTTTGAGAACCTCACCTGAACGTAGAGAAGGCCTGAAAAGTTAGTTCGAGAACCTCACCTGAACGTAGAGAAGGCCTGAAAAGTTAGTTTGAGAACCTCGCCGGAACAGAGAAGAGCCTAAAAGTTAGTTTGAGAACCTCACCTGAACGTAGAGAAGGCCTGAAAAGTTAGTTCGAGAACCTCACCTGAACGTAGAGAAGGCCTGAAAAGTTAGTTTGAGAACCTCGCCGGAACAGAGAAGAGCCTAAAAGTTAGTTTGAGAACCTCACCTGAACGTAGAGAAGGCCTGAAAAGTTAGTTCGAGAACCTCACCTGAACGTAGAGAAGGCCTGAAAAGTTAGTTTGAGAACCTTGCCGGAACAGAGAAGAGCCTAAAAGTTAGTTTGAGAACCTCACCTGAACGTAGAGAAGGCCTGAAAAGTTAGTTCGAGAACCTCACCTGAACGTAGAGAAGGCCTGAAAAGTTAGTTTGAGAACCTCGCCGGAACAGAGAAGAGCCTAAAAGTTAGTTTGAGAACCTCACCTGAACGTAGAGAAGGCCAAGCTGCACGGGATCCCTCGAATCTATGTTCTGGTCCGAGAAAAAGTATTTCCTTTTCAGCAGAAGGATTTCGGACTCGTCGATGCCCTGTTCTCGCAACGTCTTGCTGTGGTCAACCCAGTTTACTGGAAAAGGCGAACGTTGTTACATACAAACAGATGTCAAAAGCATATATAAATTAGGTGCTACGTACACATTAGTGTTATGTCAATAAAAAACAAAATATGAAAATCCTACCCATTAACTTAATCATAATCTAGTTACAGATAACACCATCATTTGAATACTGTACCTAATAGATCTCTCAATCAACTTAAAATATGATCATTTTTCTAACATGAGAGATATATTTTCAGATCAGCGAAACCTGGCAGAGCAATGTAAGATTATTGCTTAATCCTCTACGAGTATTTGTGAATATTTTTGAATTAAGGAAAAAACAGCATTCTGGAGTATGATTTTGTATATAAATGTCAAATTTGGTTATTAATTTTGTTTGTTTTTTTGATAACTACTAAAGTTTGTTTTATTACCGGTACATGTTCACAAAATAATGTCTTGTATACGTTAAAAACCTGTTATTCTTACCTTTGTGTATATAATGTATTGTATTGCCAAGTGGAGTATTTTGCCTTTATTTGGACCAGAAGAAAATAATCATTGTAAATATGAGCTGTATATGTTGTGGTCAATAAAATATCTATCTATCTAAGCATCACTATCACTATTCACTATATCTTCTATGGAAAGTGAGATATGATGATTTATATTTGGTATAGGTACTGAGGATGGCTACCACCTCAAAGAATCTCAAATATACTTTGAAAAAGTCTAAAGTAAAAAGAAATGTCACATAGATATCACACCGGCTGCCCATTGCCACCATACGACATAACAGCTCATGAAATGGAGAGAGAGAGAGAGAGAGAGAGAGAGAGAGAGAGAGAGAGAGAGAGAGAGAGAGAGAGAGAGAGAGAGAGAATCTTCAGGGTTAATCACTATTAGATGGTAATTGAGAGAGAGAGAGAGAGAGAGAGAGAGAGAGAGAGAGAGAGAGAGAGAGAGAGAGAGAGAGAGAGACTCACTCTCATCATCTGTGCGTAGTTTCTTCTTGAGCTGCTCCATCTTGGCATCCCGTTCCTTGTCCCCCTCCTTCTTCCTCTTGAGAGTCAGGGTGCCGAAGTTCGGCTTGTTCTCGATCTCCTCCTGCTCCACTTCGTTGACCAGGGAATATTCGTCGTGGTTCATGATGCCTGGAAAGGAAGTGCCACTTTAAGAGCTGTCTTCTCTCCTGCACAGATGCTGGACGCAAGAGTCGGCGAGTACGGCCGTGAATACAGCGGTACATTATGGTAACTGATGATGTTTCAAAAAATACTAAGCCAGCAAAAACAACCATAAATTTAGTCAAATATATCACAAAAAACAGTCAAAGAAAACTATGTGATCTTAAGAACTTAACTGAATATTAATTTCAAGAAATATACCATCAAACAGAACACTAAAAACAGTAATTAATTAAATAAAAATATACAATAATATTGTCATCATACATTGATCATGAACAGTATAATTCCTGAATTTAAAATAAACTATAACACTTTCTATACCAATTTTTGTGCAAATGACGACCATTAGCTGCGAAACTGGTTGCGAATCATCGACCAGCAAAGTTTTGACTGTGCCGTCCAACATTCGGACTTTCAGGGTACGAACCTTTCGACGGTATTCTACCATGTCCTGAAAACAAACGAAATAGTTAATCAGTCGAATTACGCTGATAAAAAACACTGTGGTTTTCCTCATTATTTGTATTAAAAAAAACCATCTTTATCAGACTGTCTGTGGTTATGTTACATTATAGACAGTACATACAATACTTCCCATAAATCCTTAATCATTTTAAATTGTGCTGATGAATTGATCTGTACTTTATCATTACTTTATTCAAGAAAACAATATTTCACAAAATAAATAAAGTGTTATGTTACAATGCTTTCGGACAATGCGTACAATACTCTCCAAAAAGTGCATAAAATACTTTCTCAACAATGTGTATTGTACAATACTTTCTAGACAGTACAATAGTTATCAGACAGTACGTAAAATGCTTTCCAAAAAGTGCTTACGATACTTTACAAAAGGTGCGTACAATATTTTCCTGACGAGTACAATACTTTTCCAGATACAGGTATTACATAAAATAATGCCTTCCATAAGACTAAATTCTTAATAACTATCTCTCAAAATAATTTGAGAATATCTTATATAAAATTTATAGTGTATCTAACTATGTGAATATAGAAAGATTAGTGTTTTCCTCCATTAAAAAAATAATAAAAGTTTGGACATATTAAAGAATTGAGCATCACGACTACATAATATATCTCAAATAAATATACAAAATTAAAAATATTTGGAACAAAAAATCAACTCTGTACAGTACTTAGGAGTAATTTATCTTGTTGCAAATATCCTATATAAAAAGTCTGAAGTTTTAAGGAACTTTGCAACATTCTCAAAATAGACAAAAAATAATAAAAAATGAGCAAACCTTTCTTTAATGTAACATGTTCGTCAACAATTAGGTACGTAATGAAGTCCCAAGTTATCAACTCAGGATCACTTATTCAAAATTTTGACACTTTTGGACATATCCAACTTCTTGTAAGATTTTGTTGCTTTTTTTTATATATATATTCTGAACCAACTGCAAAAACTTACAGTAGTATCCCACAATATATTGTTATTGGCTTTTAAGAAACCAGACGTACAGCGACATTTGACGTGGGTTGGATTTTTGCCTTAATAAAGCAACATATATCTTCTCTATACACATACTGGACACGTAAACGTACCTATAACCAGATACGTACATTAATAAGCTTCCATCTAAAGTACAGTACTCTACAGTACAGCATTTCATAATTTTTCTACGGCGTAAGTGTCACGTCTAACATAACTACGTAAAGCCGATTTAATTTTTGTATTTATTACAGTACTCAAGGATGAGCGACAGAAGTTGGAACTGAACCAAAATATCTAAAAGAATGCCTGAATAAACTAGAACTAGAAACAAATGTTAACACAAGACACATGAGTGACAAACATAGGCTATCTGAACCAGGAACAAATAGTAAATTTGGTGAAAGGGCTTTTAGCTACTGTGCGCCTAGACATGATAATAAACTGCCAACTGAAATGAAGGACTTAATTTAAGAAGAAACTAGAAACATTACTTTTCACAAGATCATATGATTTGGAAGATGCTACAATCAAAGAATTGTATAAGTTATAATGAAAATGTTTCGTTACATGATTAATATGGACTTCAGTGGAGGGTTGGATTTAAACCCAAAACAAGTAAACAAGTAAGTATTACTGTAGTCTGCTTCAAAATGATACACAAAATGAATACCTAAATAATAACTTTACTGAGAGCAAACAGAGAAACATATCATATATAACAGCTATTTCTCTGGGACACACAGGACTAGTAGATGTCTAGCAACTGCAAGCATTGAGTAAGAGACTAAATAAATTAGGAGAAACTTATAAATTTGGTACAATTAACGAAAGGTGGCGTCACAGACACGCTAACTCATATCTTTTAAAGAGGCTTAGTGCGTATAGGGCTATGTTTCATTGCCTATATATACTTGCACACCTTATTTTTGCCATAAATGCTGATTACTTAAGTAAGATCGGGCAACAAGATGCTAAGAAGTCGCAGCAATGGCACACCGCGTGACGCCACCTCAAGGGAACCAAAACACAGGACGGTCAAATGAAACATTCATAGATAATACAAGACACGCGTTAGAGGCAGAATTCTGAGAGCACAAGCAGAAGACAGCAAGGGACGGAATGAGAAGACATGCAAAGGCAGGTGAAAAGAAGCCAAGAAACAAGAAGATGGATGTAAGAGACAAACAGGACAGATGGGTATGGAGACAGTTCAGGCAATGGATGAAAATCTAAAATATTAAAAGATAGACTTTGAACCTATAAATGAAAATAAAGGCACATAAAAATGCATTCACAAGTAAATACAAACACAATAAGATGATTTTAATCTTCCCAGATCCGATCATTTACCTTTCTGTGTCCAAAGGAAGACTGTTAAGTAAGCAAAGGAGTAGGTATAGTCTACTTATTTCAGAAGTTACAGTTGGAAGATAAGAAAGATCACACGTACAGTAGTATTTAAAAGGGGAGAAATGACATGCACAGATCCTCATGATATAAAAGTATATCAGGGCTATATAAATTGAATGTAGAGCTTCTAATATAATCTAATACTGTAATGGCCTTTAAAAGGATCTAGAAAATCCAGTGTCGGCTGACCCTTCGTAAAAATACGAACAACGTTCCACAATAGGAACAATCGTGGTGAATTACTTAAAAATAAAACTCAATATATCCTGTATATAATTATGCTTTAGAAGATTAAATCTTAGCTAATCTGTAAGTCACCTTACGATACTCTGTAAACACGTAATCTTAGATAGAGTAAGCAG
>NC_090767.1:12552348-12583047 GCF_036898095.1 Palaemon carinicauda
ATCTTTTATTATTATTAATAATATTATCAATATCATTATCATTAGCCAAGGGCTCCAAGAAGGACAAATAGCCCAGTGAAAAAGGAAATAAGAAAATTTATAAATTATATAAGTAGTAATAGAAAATATGAAATATCTTAGAATCAGTAAGAGAGAGAGAGAGAGAGAGAGAGAGAGAGAGAGAGAGAGAGAGAGAGAGAGAGACTTATTTCAGCCGTTCAAGTTTGATGTTAATTTGATATATAATTTCTTAAATTGTTCTCTTCGTCAATATTATGCTAATAATAAAATAAATAATTTATTATCAATATCAACATACCAGGTTTCCAAATAAGACTATCTTCATTTTCAAATTCACCAACATTATGTAAAAAAGGTTTAAGTCAAACGCAAATTATAAGTACACACTGTATGTATATATATATATATATATATATATATATATATATATATATATATGAGTGTGTGTGTGTTACTTAAAACTGTAATCGAACAGTTCAACTTGTTTCTTTAAAAAGGCCCATAAAAAGAAACAAAGGAAATACAAATAAATCACTATATTTCGACCAATACACATTGGACCTTTTCAAGGTGTAAGACAGAGAGAGAGAGAGAGAGAGAGAGAGAGAGAGAGAGAGAGAGAGAGAGAGAGAGATTTTCAACTTGTCACATCTGGAACGACAGCTACTACTGATGGTTCATGTTGCTATGGAAACTTTTAAGCAATCAGAACTCTTTGTCCTTCTCTCAAATGCTTCCCCCCCCCTCTCGAGAAGGTGAGAGAGAGAGAGAGAGAGAGAGAGAGAGAGAGAGAGAGAGAGAGAGAGAGAGAGAGAGAGAAAATTCCAAAATCCCTTTGCTGTATAGGTAAGCATGATCACAATTGCGACCATACCTTTCAACTAATCAGGAAACGATTTATTCATGATGTCATATCATTACCTTTATCGGCCAATCAGGAGCCAATGTTTCATGACGTCACTATAATCAACCAATTAGAATCAACTGTCTCATGACGTCACTAATATATATGACGTCACTAATATATAAACCAATCAGATTCCAGTTTTTCATGACGTCACTACAAATAATTAACCAATTAGAATCCAATGTTTCATGACTATCCAATTAGAATCAAATGTCTCATGACGTCACTTATATATAAACCAATCAGATTCCAGTTTTTCATGACGTCACTACTAAACATTAACCAATTAGAATCCAATGTTTGCATGATTATGACGTCATCTCTTTGTCGACCAATCAAATTATGGATTTTTCCAGCCAAAACAAATCTAAATAAATGTCACAATTTACATTATATATATATATATATATATATATATATATATATATTATTATTATTATTATTACTATCCAAGCTACAACCCTAGTTGGAAAAGCAAGATGCTATAAGCCCAGGGGCTCCAACAGGGAAAAATAGCCCAGTGAGGAAAGGAAATAAGGAAATAAATAAATGAAGAGAACAAATTAACAATAAAACATTCTAAAACAAGTAACAACGTCAAAACAGACATGTCATATATAAACTATTAACAACATCAAAAACAAATATGTTATACATAAACTATAAAAAGACTCATGTCCGCCTGGTCAACAAAAAAGCATTTGCTCCAACTTTGAACTTTTGAAGTTCTACTGATTCAACCACCCGATTAGGAAGACCATTCCACAACTTGGTAACAGCTGGAATAAAACTTCTAGAATACTGCGTAGTATTGAGTCTCGTGATGAAGAAGGCCTGGCTATTAGAATTAACTGCCTGCCTAGTATTACGAACAGGATAGAATTGTCCAGGGAGATCTGAATGTAAAGGATGGTCAGAGTTATGAAAAATCTTATGCAACATGCATAATGAACTAATTGAACGACGGTGCCAGAGATTAATATCTAGATCAGGAATAAGAAATTTAATCGACCGTAAGTTTCTGTCCAACAAATTAAGATGAGAATCAGCAGCTGAAGACCAGACAGGAGAACAATACTCAAAACAAGGTAGAATGAAAGAATTAAAACACTTCTTCAGAATAGATTGATCACCGAAAATCTTGAAAGACTTTCTCAATAAGCCTATTTTTTGTGCAATTGAAGAAGACACAGACCTTATATGTTTCTCAAAAGTAAATTTACTGTCGAGAATCACACCTAAAATTTTGAAAGAGTCATACATATTTAAAGAAACATTATCAATACTGAGATCCGGATGTTGAGGAGCCACCGTCCTTGACCTACTTACAATCATACTTTGAGTTTTGTTAGGATTCAACTTCATACCCCATAATTTGCACCATGCACTAATTCTAGCTAAATCTCTATTAAGGGATTCACCAACCCTAGATCTACATTCAGGGGATGGAATTGATGCAAAGAGAGTAGCATCATCTGCATATGCAACAAGCTTGTTTTCAAGGCCAAACCACATGTCATGTGTATATAGTATGAAAAGTAATGGGCCAAGAACACTACCCTGTGGAACACCGGATATCACATTCCTATAATCACTATGGTGCCCATCAACAACAACTCTTTGAGATCTATTACTTAAAAAATCAATAATAATGCTAAGAAACGACCCACCCACTCCCAACTGTTTCAGTTTGAAAACAAGGGCCTCATGATTAACACGGTCAAAGGCAGCACTAAAATCAAGGCCAATCATACGAACTTCCCGACCACAATCAAGGGATTTCTGTACAGCATTGGAGATTGTAAGAAGGGCATCACATGCTCCAAGGCCTTTACGAAAACCAAATTGCAAACTAGGGAGTAGATGATTACCTTCAGCAAACCTATTAAGACGTTTTGCCAGAAGACGTTCAAAAACTTTAGATAATATGGGAGTTATGGAAATTGGGCGGTAATCAGTGGGACTTGAGCTACCACAAACACATTTACATAGAGGAGTAACATTACCAATTCTCCAACTAGTGATAAAAGCTCCTCTTCTTGCTAACTTGCGCAAAATAACAGATAACTTTGGAGCTAAGAAATCTGCTGTCTTTATAAAAAACAAAGGAAAAATACCATTTGGGTCTACACCTCCATAGGCATCAAGGTCCAACAACAGAGCTTTAATCTCACGAGATCGAAAAGATCGAAAAGCTAAACTAGTTAGTTTAGCCTCAGGAAAACAGGAATGAGGAAGTTCAAGTTTTTCATTACTATATATATATATATATATATATATATATATAGTGTAATGGTAACGTACTTAGCTCACAAGGAGTGGGACCCAGGTTGATTCCTTATAATGAGAGAGAGAGAGAGAGAGAGAGAGAGAGAGAGAGAGAGAGAGAGAGATATCTTGCTTAATATATTGCAATGTCATTCCTAACTGTTATACACCAAAAAGGAAAGACAGCAAGTGGGTGCAGCAGAGAATTTCCAGTGACGGCATACAGTACAACGTGCAAGGTACACTGTAGGCAGTATTACCGAACCCTCCCCAGCACACCCACCCCCCCTCTGGCAACAGCCTAAAATCACTTTAACAAACGTGATTACATTTAAAAGCAATTTCTTCTTAATAAGATTACTTCTAAAATGGATTACATCTAAAAATAATTTTTTCTAAATAATTATTTTGATTGGGATTACTTCTAAAATGGATTACATCTGAAAATTATTTTTTAATAATTACTTCTGATCTGGATTACATCTGAAATCATTTTTGAAAAATAATTACTTCTGATCGGGATTACTTCTAAAATAGATTACATCTAAAAATAGATTAATTCTTATATAAATACTTCTAAAATTAATCACACCAAGAAATTGAATAATTTCAAGTCCAAAAAATAATTCATACTAATATCATTATTACTATGCAATCTACAACCCTAGTTGTAAAAGCAAGATGCTATAAGTCCAAAGGCCCCAATAGGGAAAAATAGCCCAGTGAGGAAAGGAAATAAATGAACGATCTGAGAAATAATGAACAAAATAAAATATTCTAAAAAACAGTAACATCAAAACAGATATTTCATAAACTATAAAAAGACTTTGTTAGCCTGTTCAACATTAAAACATTTGCTGCAAGTTTGAACTTTTGAAGTTCTATCGATTCTAACTAGGAGAGAGAGAGAGAGAGAGAGAGAGAGAGAGAGAGAGAGAGAGAGAGAGAGAGACCCTCGCTTGGTATAATGTCAAGTGATTTACATAACATCGGACACTTACCCCAACCCCGACCTAAAGTTACTTCCGGTCTCTTCAATGAAGAAGCAGAGGATACAAGCAGACGAGAAGGGGGAAGGGGGGGGGGGACTGCTGCTGGTTGGCCCTGCTAGTAGGTGGCTGGTCCCCAAACTTGCTACTGACGGAGGTGGTGAAATAATAAGAAGAATGATATTTTTCATTTTCTGCAGACAGCTGGGGTCGTATAGGGATGTCTGTGTCTCTCCTGCCGGTGATTCTGCTACTTCTGCTGCTCCTACTGCTACTTCTGCTGATGCTATGTACTCTCTTACTCCTGCCACTGCTGTTTCGCCTCCTGTCGGAGACGTGAAGTCGAAACTCCCCATCACAAGTCAATTTTCAATTACTCCGTCAGAAACAGAAATGATAAGATCATCAACGCTCTCATCCTGTAGAAGTGATGCCGTCAGGATCTCTACAGCAGGACGCCTCACTCCTGCAGCAGTAGAGATCCCCTTTGGTGATCTACGCAGTACAGAGAGGAAATCCATCTCGAGATAAAGTCAAAATCCTTAAAAGGTATCTTCAACTGTCTCCATAGAACTCCATCGAAGACAAAGTAGGAATCTAGATCTTCAAAGGCCTAATGACCTTCTTTATCATCTCCTCCTTCTTCTTCTTCACCTTCTTCTTCTTCTACAGTAGAGAGGGGTCCTTAAATGTATCTTCACCTGTCTCCAGAGAACTCCATCGAAGACAATCTAGGAATCCAGATCTTCAAAGGCCTAATAATAGAGAGGGGTCCTTAAATGTATCTTCAACTGTCTCCGCACGACTCCATCGAAGACAATCTAGGAATCCAGATCTTCAAAGGCCTAATAACGACCTCTATCATCTCCTTCTTCTTCTGCAGGAGAGAGGGGCATTATCACCACGCGCCCTACCGTGAGGCACACTACTACTACTGGCTCTAGACACGGACGTGTCCCCCGAAGGACTAAAGCGGCGGCCTCCGCCTGCGTCGGATCACAACCCAAATTACGGCTCGGCCTCGGACCAATCGGATGGAGGGACCGACGCGGAAGGGAACATTGTTACCAATGGCGTCGGTATCCAGGGCTTGGACGTCGAGGGGGGCAGAGGGAGGGGGGGATTAGGGTGAGGAAGAGGAGGGGTCTAACCCCCCAATTTTTGGAGGGATTCTCCGCTTCTTTCTATTGAGGGGGAGAGAGAGAAGGGGAGAGATATATGTATGTATGAAAGGAGACTTTGGATGCTGAGATAGATACATTTATCTTTGTCTGGAGGGGGGAGGAGAGGGAGGGGGAGGGGGACGGGGACAGATGTAGCCTCCCTCCCCCTCTATTCAGCCCCTGGAAAAAAGGGGGTGCTATATGGAAGATTCCCCCTTCAGAGAGAGAGAGAGAGAGAGAGAGAGAGAGAGAGAGAGAGAGAGAGAGAATCATAACAATAATTACTTTATATAAAATGTTTTCTTATGTAATATTTCATAAACTAGAATTTCCAATATAATTTTCATCTATGTAAGATATATATATATATATATATATATATATATATATGTTATTATTATTATTATTATCATGTAAGCTAAAACTCTTGTTGGATAAGCAGGATGCTATAAGCCAAAGAGCTCCAAAGGAAAAATAGCCCAGTGAGGAAAGGAAATAAGGAAAAAGATAGAATAGTGTGCTAGGGTGTACCCTCAAGCAAGAGAACTCTATACCGCAAGACAGAGGAAGACGACCACATATACAGAGGTATGAGGCTATGACGCTACCCAAGATTAGAGAACAAAGATTTGATTTTGCAGTCTTCATAGAAGAGCTGTTCAAGAAAGATTATTATTATTATCATAATAAAATATTCTGAACAAAAACATTAAAATCAATATTTTCTTAATAAAAATAATAATAAAAATGAGTCCCAATCTCCAAATGGGTGTGACAAAATCCTTAGTCAGCAGAAACGACTTGAACACAGAAAGGGGGGCAGGGCCGGGGGGGGGGGGGGTTAGAGTGACGCTAAGGGGCGTGGCTAAAGGTAAAGGCAAAAGGGGGGAGGGAGGAGGGGGGCGCATGGCCCATTCAAGCATCTCTCTTATTGGACAGGGGCAATGAAAAAGGGGGAGGAGTCCAGCCGAGCATCGAGAGACCCTATTGGCTGCTGGACAGCTGTGGGCGGAGCTTGCATTGATCCTCTGGCCAATGGTGTACATCAGAGGGGAGAGAGATAACCAATCATATTGCAGAGATTTTGGGGGGATAAATAGCCCCCTACAGCATCCACCAGGATGTAGCATCTTCCGGCATTTTATGGCACATGAGAGAGAGAGAGAGAGAGAGAGAGAGAGAGAGAGAGAGAGAGAGAGAGAGTGTGTTACCATTATTATTATTAAAACTCTAAGGACAATACTCCCCAGATTTCATTTACGCATCACCTAATAACATAATAATCTTTTGTCTAAATGAAACCTGTAGATATATTTAATATAATGAATATAAAATATAGGCGCAGTATATACAGTATATATATATATATATATATATATATATATAATTAATTATATATTTACTTGCTAAGCTACAATCCTAGTTTGAAAGGAAGGATGCTAGAAGACCAAGGGCTCCAACAGGGAAAATAGTCCAGTGAGAAAATTAAATAAGGAAATAAACAAACTACAAAAGAAGTAATTAAAAATTAAATTAAAATATTTAAAAAACGGTAACAATATATGAATAAATCTTTCATATATAATATATATATAATTTTAAAAATTAAGATGAAGAGAAATAAATATGCCTTTATAAAGCCATATACAGGGAAGGTTTTGAGTTAAAATCAATTTAATTGTACAATATATATATATATATATATATATATATATATGTATATGTATATATAAAATCACAAAACTGGTGAAGTGTAAAGTAAAGGAAAAATCCCTCAATGTTAAAATATAACTTAACAAATTCTAAGTATCTTACTTTTAACCAAGTCAGAAAAAAATAACAATTGTGGAAAAAAAACTTTTTCCATTAAAAGGTAATATTTTCTCTGGGAATATAATTCTAACATTTAAGTGGCATTTTCTAATGTAATCACAAAGTAATTTCCCTAAACTATGTAATTACTTTAATATGAGAACGTTTGGTCCATACATATGGAGTATTTAATTACTGTTCTTTATATATATGGACAACCTTTTCCTTCAACCCATAATATGCAGTTGACACCATCATAAGGATTCAGAAGTAATAATTATACTCTCTCTCTCTCTCTCTCTCTCTCTCTCTCTCTCTCTCTCTCTCTCACCAATTGGCAGGGGCCAGAGGCTAGATTCTCCCACCATCACCAATTGCTCATGGATGACATAGGACAATAACAATGCCCTAGAGACTGACTTTTATATGATCAGCACCCAAGCCCCCTTCACCCAAACTATGACCAGGGAATGGCAGGTAATGGCTGCTGGTGACTCAGCAGATACACACTATAGAAAAGCGTGTAGCTTGATGGTTCTCGAACTCCAGTCCAAGATATTGACAGGCAGGGACGTTTCCGATAGGCTGACACACATGGATTCAAAACTAAAACTTTCACTAGTTTTTTCAGTTTCTCCTTACTGTCAAGCAATTATTATTATTATCATTATTATTATCATTATCATTACTATTAAAATTATTAGCCAAGCTACAACCCTAATTGGAAAAGCAGAATGCTACAAAGTCCAAGGACTCCAACATGGAAATATCATTACTAGCCAAGCTACAACCTTAACTGGAAAAGAATAAATGCTATAAGCCCAACGGCTCCAACAGGGTAAAACAGCCCAGTGAGGAAAAAAAATAATGGAATAGCAAACTAAAAATATAATATTCAAAATAGTTTGAACTTCTGAAATTCCACCGATTCAACTACCCGATTAGGAAGATCTTTCCAAAATCTGGTCACAGCTGGGATAAAACTCCTAGAATACTATGTAGTATTGAGCCTAATGGTGTAGACCACGTTGCAATGCCTGGTGTGGATATCTGGACTTAACCAACCAACCATAAAATGATTTTTCGATAGTCAACCCTTCTCTTTCCATAAGTTCCTGTAATCGTCTATATACAGGAAATTCTACAGGGGATCATCTGTATAATTTTAAGTTTTCTCTTATCTTAATTAATAATATGTACAGTTTAGTTCTACCGGGAGGTCTATAGTTAGCCATATCTGTATAAAGTTTGAAATTGTGTGTATACAGTATATATATATATATATATATATATATATTATATAATATATATATGTGTGTATATGCATATATATATGTGTGTACATATACTGTTCATCTATATATGAATACATACCTATATAACTATACATGTACAGTACACATACACATATATATCTATCTAAATATATATAAATATGAATATCTGTATACTTTAATAATAGTATAATACACACACACACACATCTCTCTCTCTCTCTCTCTCTCTCTCTCTCTCTCTATATATATATATATATATATAATATATATATATTGAATATAACCTTTCTGAGTGTGGATACCTTAACGTGACGAAAGGGTTTCTGTATCGCCATGATCAGCCTAATCTGTAATAGTCATGACCACCCACACTAGGTTGGTTTGCTGTGAGCAACCAGACCAAAATCTCGCACCATCACCAATCCACACTGGCCATTGTGTGATGAAAACTGGCCAAATCTCAGACATAAATTGACATGTGTCTGAGGCCTTTGTCATGCAGTGAACTAGAAACGGCCGCACTTGTTGTATACATATATATATATATATATATATATACATATATATATGTATATATAAATTACAATTATTAAGCTACAAACAAATATATTAAATTCTTTTCAATTCTCGAGTCATCCATTCGAAGCAATAGCCATAAAAGGAAATTTTCTCTTAGTCTGAGATATATAATATATTATATAAGAAACGCTAAAAAATATATCCACGCCAGGAAAATATATCCCTGTACCTATAGATATATTCACATACCTGACAGATCTGCTTCCAATGCCGTCTCCATTTCGGACGGAAGCGGACGATTGAAAATTAACAGAACCGATGCGCGGAGGCGTCAATTTCGATTGACGGGGTGACGGTAAATCTTAAGTGGTTGATCCTCCGTCAATTCATCAACCAGGGACTCAAAGAGGAGTCTAAAATCATCAAAAGACTGACTGGTTTCATTGATTCGTCTGGCATGAGTCAAGATGTTGATCGTAGATTTGTCACAGGTCGGTAAGACCTGACTTCTGGGTCCTCTGGATGCGACAGATATTATGTTCGACGTCTAGGTCCCCCTAGATCCGACAGAGGATTGACTCGACTTCAGGTCCCCTTATATTCGAAGTCTAGGTCACCCTGGATCCGACAGAGGATTGATTCGACTTCAGGTCCCCCTGGATTCGACATCCAGGTCCACCTGGATGCGACAGAGGATATGACTTGACGTCCAGGTACCAGGAATTCGACAACCAGGTCCTTTGGATCTGGCAGGAGTTGAACTGGACGTCCAGGATTCGACCCAATCACACGATCGTGGAACCTTCAGAGGATTTGCCGACGTCTAGGGATTCAATTCGACTTGGCTGTGTAATCGACAACAAACACGTCGAACACGAACTGCCGCCTCTGCCGACACCGCAGTGCCATCGGATTATACGTCAGTGGGGGGGAGGAGAGGGGGGGGGAGAGAGGGGGTTTAGTTAAATCTCTCACTCTCTCTCTTTCCTATCGGCGCCAGTAACCATTCCCCGTTCCTTCTCACTTCTCTCACTTTCCTACCGGAGAGAGAGAGAGAGAGAGAGAGAGAGAGAGAGATGGAGGGTTTCGTCTCTCCCTACAGCAACGGAGTCCTCTCTCTCTCTCTCTCTCTCTCTTCTCTCTCTCTCTCTCTCTCTCTGTGAACTAATTCACCTTTACCGTGATAAGATAAGGCACCATTTATCCTCAGTGCTATCTCTTTCTCATTTGATTCTTTCCAGAACAGAGAGAGAGAGAGAGAGAGAGAGAGAGAGAGAGAGAGAGAGAGCACGTTGGCGCCAGGAAGACTGAATCACCGACCGACCGTCCCCGCTGACGCACAGAAGCGTCGGCATCCAAAGATGCTACGACCCCCGAAGATGAAGACGCCCGGAGAAAGGGGGATCTCTCTCTCTCTCTCTCTCTCTCTCTCTCTCTCTCTCTCTCTCTCTTATTATAAAATAAATCCTTGGATAGATAGACAAGTTGATAAATAAATATCTATACACTTTTTGAGATGTGAAAGATGTTTTTAAGTATTTATTCTTAATGATAACAGTCAGAGGATGGATTAGTTATTGTATATTATGTACTGAGAGAGAGAGAGAGAGAGAGAGAGAGAGAGAGAGAGAGAGAAAAAAAAAAATAGGCATTCATAGGCACACACATATATATATATACATATAAATTTGTATGTGATAGCTGCATTTATATATATAGCCTATATATATAAATATATATATATATTATATATATATGCCTATATATACACATATATATATATATATATATATATATGCCTATATATACACATATATATATATATTGTATAAACATATACTGTATATACACACACTTAATAAAAAAAAATTCTCAACCTCTCGATAATCCATAAATATAGAAAATAAATTAATAACAAAAGATCTATTACACAAACACATTTCGAAAAATTTTAAATTTTATATTCTACCATCAAGAGAAATCAGGAAAGTCTTTTAAAACACCATTAGAATCACCAGCTCATATAAATATAATAATATTGTTTCCATTTGACTGTACAGTTTAAAGAAGATCCTGGAACAGTAACGACATTTTAAACTATACAAACTTAAAAAAACAAGAGAGAGAAACATGATAGAAAGGTGTGCTCGAGTGTACTCTCAAGCAAGAGAACTCTAACCCAAGACAGTGGGAGACCATGGTACAGAGGCCATGGCACTACCTAAGACTAGAGAACAATGGTTTGATTTTGGAGTGTCCTTCTCCTAGAAGAGCTGCTTACCATATTATTATTATTATTATTATTATTATTATTATTATTACTTATTATTACTTACTAAGCTACAACCCTAGTTGGAAAAGCAGTATGCTATAAGCCCAGGGGCTCAACAGGGAAAATAGCTCAGTGCGGAAAGGAAAAAAGGAAAATAAAATATTCTAAGAAGAGTAACAACAATAAATATCTCCTATATAAACTATAAAAACTTTAACAAAACAAGAGGAAGAGAAATAAGATAGGAGAGTGTGCTCGAGTGTACCCTTAAGCAAGAGAACTCTAACCCAAGACAGTGAAAGGCCATGGTACAGAGGCTATGGCACTACCTAAGACTAGAGAACAGTGGTTTGATTTTGGAGTGTCCTTCTCCTAGAAGAGCTGCTTACCATAGCTAAAGAGTCTCTTCTACCCTCACCAAGAGAAAAGTGGCCACTGGACAATTACAGTGCAGTAGTTAACCCCTTGAGTGAAGAAGAATTGTTTGGTAATCTTGTGTTGTCAGGTGTATAGGGAAAGTATGTGTCGGCAAAGGGAAAATGAACCGTAACCAGAGAGATGGATCCACCAGTGGAAGAGCGCCATGGTACAGAGGCGATGGCACTGGATAGAAAATCGGTTAATAACAAAAGATCTATAACAAAAAACATTTCGAAAAATAAAATCTTATACGATTTTTAAAATTCTTAAAAGTGGCCAATGTGGTAACGTCCCTGACTGGTGATTGCCACACGGGTTCGAGTCCCCCTCAAACTCGTTATTTTCTTTGGTTGCTGCAACCTCACCATCCTCCCGAGCTAAAGATGGGAAGAGGAGGTTTGGGGGAACCTCTACATCTATCTGCAGAGTCATAAGCAGCCATTGCCTGACCCGCGTTGGTCCTAGCTTGGGTTGAGAGGTGTCTTTGGCGCTGATCACATGTATATATGGTCAGTCTCTAGCCATTCATGAGCGCCCTTTAAAAGTAACTTGAAAATTTCAGGGGTAGTAAATTTCTTTACAAAATTCCTAAAAAACTTATTATTATTATTATTAGCAGGATGTTATAAGCCCTACACGGAATCCACCAGGGAAAAATAGCCCAGTGAGGAAAGGAAACAAGGAAATAAATAACATAAAAGAGATGTCATGAATTAAAATATTTTGAGAACAGTAACGACAATAAAAGAGATCTTTCATATATGGAATATAACAAAGAGGAAGTGACCCCCCCCTCTCTCTCTCTCTCTCTCTCTCTCTCTCTCTCTCTCTCTCTCTGTTGTATACTATATTGGACGCCTTCTATAAACCTCTTCCCTCCATATCATCCCCTTCTCTCTCTCTCTCCTCTCTCTCTCTCTCTCTCTCTCTCTCTTTTCCCAACTATGACCAAGTAGTGGAATGATCTTCCTAATCTTAGGGTAGTTGAATCGGTAAAACTTCAAAAACTTCAAAAGTTCAAACTTGCAGCAAATGTTTTTATGTTGAACAGTCTCTTTAAATAGTTTAAATATGAAATATCTGTTTTAATGTAGTAACTGTTCTTAAAGAGTTTTATATTAATTGTTTATTACTTTTTCATATAGTTTATTTATTTCCTAGTTTCATTTCCTCACTGGGGTATTTTTTCCTTGTTGAAGCCCTTCTGCTTATAGCGTCCAGCTTTTCGAACTAGGTTGTAAGTTTGTTTGTAATAATAGTAGTAGTAGTAGTAGTAGTAGTAGTAGTAATAATAATAATAATAATAATAATAATAATAATAATAATATCCAAAATATGTCTAAATTAATCTTAAATATACAGTTATAAATTTTATATTATTTTTTGAAGTTCACATGATAATTAATTTTATACAATTTCAGAAATTAATAAATGTGAATTCACACACACACACACAATATATATATATATAATGTATCCTATTATTATTATTATTATTATTATTATTATTATTATTAGAGGCTAAGCTACAACCATAGTTGGAAAAGCAGGACGCTATAAGCCCAAGGACTCCAACCTGGAAAAATAGCCCAGCTCAGTAAGGATATAAGGAAAAAACAAAGTAATTTTCAATTCAAATAAAATATTCCAAGAACAGTAACATTAGAATAGATCGTTCATATATAAACTATAAAGAGAGACTTATGTCAAGTTTGAATTTTTTGAAGCTTCGTAGATATAATCAAATCAAGATCTTAACATTATCAGATATGAATCAAGATGGATTTTATATCTTATCTGAACAGTTTATAGTCTAGAAGAGTGTAGATAATTCAGCATTATTTTCTTTATTTAAATCTGTATTATAGATAAATCGTTGCCTACTAAATTATACATACACTTAAACACTCTATCTATACTTATGAGCGTGAGTGTACGGTATGTCTGTGTATGTATGTATATATACATACATACATACATACATATATATATATAATATTATATATATACCACAAGACCAAGCAGAAATGTAGGACTGAAAATGAATATGAGTAAAACTAAGATTATGTTAAATTGAAATGCAGAGAGGCAACAAATAAGAGTTATGGATGAGCCTCGAGAGATTGTTAATGAATATACATACTTAGGACAGACAGTAAGTGTTTCCCCAGGACACGAGACCGAAATTGAGATAAGGATAAGCATCGGGATGAAGGGGCATTTGGTAAACGAAATGAGATTATGAAATGTAAAATGCCACTTTCTCTAAAAAGAATGGTCCAACCAGTTTTGACTTAGGCATCAGAAACTTGGGGGACTTGCTTAAGCCTGTAGAACATAAGCTAGTTGCAACCCAGAGTTAGGGAAAGAATAATGATGGGATTAACACTAAGAGACAGAAAAAGACCAACATGAATACTAAGAGAGCAGACTAAAGTAGAGAATATTCTAACAACTTGTAAGAAAAAGAAATGGACATGGGCAGGAAATATGAGAATGGCAGACAATAGATGGACATTAAGAATAACAGAACGGGTCCCTACAGATTGCAAAAGAAGCAGAGGAAGGAAGAGAAGACGATGGATTGACGAACTAAGGAAACTTGCAAAAAAAAAAAAAAAAAACTGGCTTATTAAGCCAAGACATGAGGAAAGGAATTTGAATAATTTCAATCTGAAGACTATGCAAAAAAAAACGCTCTCTTCTCTCTCTCTCTCTCTCTCCTCTCTCTCTCTCTCTCTCTCTCTCTCTGTCATTTACACCAACACCCCCCAACTGACTTCATATCAGGAAGAATAAAAAGAAAAAGGTGATCATATAGAATTCTAAAGTTAAGAGTTATTACAGAACATTATAAAATATCCTTGTCATGTATTGAAACTAATAGATTCAAGTCTTTTTTTTTCTATTGAAAGCGAAAATATTTTAAGTATTTTACTGGGTTTTATTGCAATTATACAAAATATCCGAAGTTCACAATCGTAGCCAGATTTTTATTATTGTTAATATTATAATTATTGTTGTTATTACTTGGAAAAACACGATGATTTAAGCCAAAGGCTCCAGCAGGGAAAATAGCCCAGTGAAGAAAGGAAATAAGGAAAAAACTACAAGACAAATTTAGGAACAATAACATTAAATAAATCTTTCATATATAAACTATCAAAAATTGAAAATAACAAGATGATAAATTATTCAAAATATCAAGAGGATGAGAAAACGAAGATAGAAATAGTGTGCCCAAGTGTACTTTAAAGCAAGAGAACTCTAACCCAAGACAGTGGAAGACCATGGTATAGAGGCTATGGCACTACTCAAGACTAGAGAACAATGGTTTGATTTTGGAGTGTATTTCTCCTAGAAGAGCTGCTTACCATAGCTAAAGAGTCTCTTCTACCCTTACCCCTTAAGAGGAAAGTAGCCACTGAACAATTACAGTACAGCAGTTAACCCTTGGGTGAAGAAGAATTGTTTGGTAAGATTATTCTGTGTATGTGCCGGAAAAGATGAAAGAGCCGTAACCAGAGAGAGGGATGCGATGTAATACTATCTGACCAGTCAAAGTACCCAATAACTCCCTAGTGGCTGGTGCCTTGGACAACCTACTACCTATAAATATGAAATAAATGACTAAAACGTTGTGAAAATCGGTATTATTAACATATATAAAGTAGACAGGCACTCGAGTAGAGCGCAGACCTCCGCTGCGGCAGCTTATTTCTCGACCTTGACTTTGACCTTATCATGTATTCATTGGCGTGGATTTTCATACACTCAAATAGAACCAAGTTTGAAGTCTCTATGACAATGATGTCCAAACTTAGAGGCTGATGACGTGAATTGGACATTTTCCTTGACCCTGACCTTGATCTTGACCTTCCAAAATTTAATTATTTCCAGCTTCTTACATAACAGTTAGGCTAGTCCCTGCAAGTTTCATTACGATTAAAATTGTGGCCAGGAAGGTGTTCACAAACAAACATACATACACACACAAACAGGGGGTAAAACATAACCTCCTTCCAACTTCATGTGGTGGAGGGTAATAAATAGTTGTTGGGGAAGTTAAAATGTTAAGACAAAAGAGAATTAATAACAATAATGAGAATTATGACCCAAAAAACACTAAGTATTTAGAGTTCAGAATGAGTCCCCATATATTGCAACAGAAGCAGGGGAAGGAAGAGAAGACGATGGATTAACGAACTAAGAAAGTCTGTGGGTATAGACTGGCATATATAGACCATAAACAGACGCCAGTGGAACGATGTGTCTGAGGCCTTTGTTCTGCAGTGGACTAGTAACGACTGATGATATATATAGTATATATATATAATATATATATATATATATTATAATATATATATATATATATATATAATATATATATATATATTATATATATATATATATATATAATATATATAATATATATATATATATATATATGTATATATATATATATACATATATATATCAAAACTTTTTCATTATACATTTGTAAACATACTCACTGCCCCCTTCTCTCTCTCTCTCTCTCTCTCTCTCTCTCTCTCTCTCTCCCCAAGACATTTATTCCTCTGCATAAATCTTCCACTACTTCCGGCACCGCTGAATCATCCCAAGGGAAGAGCGATCTGTCCTCAATAGGGAAGCCTATGAGACGCCCCACACACTCATTCCCTCCGAGGGGGGACGCTAGAACAGCCTCTTCCCCCCCGCGCGCAGGAAGTCAGGGAGGGCGTTGGAAGGGGCAGCCCTTTTGTCCTCGATGGCAGGCGGATAACATTGATGGTATAAAAACATTGGTTTGTGATTCTGCATTTCGAGAGGGTCGCTTCTTCTTACATAGTTATTTTACTTGTTTGCTTGTTTCTATCCTTTTCCATTGATGGATTGCGGTCAAATTTTGACAGGGGGTCAAGCAGAGGTCAAAGATCAAATCATGGGCATTGGGTCAAGTTTGGTTCGTATTCCGCTACGAGGGCGTCAGGTCAAAGGTCACAGAGTTGGGATGAGTTCGATACATTTAGGGGGAAACTAATCAAATTCACAGAGAGAGAGAGAGAGAGAGAGAGAGAGAGAGAGAGAGAGAGAGAGAGTCAGTCCCCCAACATACAATTGAATAAGCTTCCACACGCCATTTATTCCAATCAGACAAACTCTCAATCACTCTACCAAGGAGAATTAAACTGCCGTTATGTCAAACAAGCCATTAGAGATAGGGTCGTTAACTGCTACATTTCAAGCTATCCTGGATTGATAGATATTTACGAAAGGTGTTAAACGGATAACTAATAATTGAATAGGAGGTGTTTATTACAGTATTTACAAATTCTCTCTCTCTCTCTCTCTCTCTCTCTCTCTCTCCTCTCTCAATTCTATGCTATAGGATCAATGCTTAATTTACAAATTCTCTCTCTCTCTCTCTCTCTCTCTCTCTCTCTCTCTCCATGGTAGATACAATACGTAGGCAAGACTTGTCAAGTGTACAAGATGGGATATATGACAATTTGTACTAGAAAAACCAAATGAATTATTCTAGAAGGATTGCTAAGTGACAATCTTTATATAAGGAATACTTTTGGGAAAAGCTAATAAAGATCCTTTTAAAACTCTTTTGCTAAAAGACAGATTGAATAGATTCGCGAAGAAATTATTAAATCAGAAAAATATTAATGAAAAGGAATAGAGAAGAATAGAGAAGAGTATATAGCTGCAGATCAAATCCAGGTAAAATTAGTAAAATTGCCAAATAGAATTAGCAAAATTGCCATATACAATCAGCAAATTTGCCGAATAGAATTAGCAAGATTGCCAAATAGAATAGCAAAATTGCCAAATAGATTTAAAAAATTTGCCACATAGAATTAGAAAAATTGCTAAATAGAATCATCAAAATTGCCAAATAGAATTAGCAAAATTGCCAAAAAGATTCAGCAAAATTGCCAAATAGAATTAGCAAAATTGCAAAATAGAATTAGAAAAAATTGCTAAATAGAATTAGAAAAAATTGCCAAATAGATTCAGCAAAATTGCCATATAGAATTAGCAAAATTGCAAAATAGAATTAGCAAAATTGCCAAATAGAATTAGCAAAAATCGCCAAATAGAATTAGCAAAATTGCCAAATAGAATTAGCAAAATTGCTAAGGGAGAATTAGAAAAATTGCCAAATAGATTCAGCAAAATTGCCAAATAGAATTATTAAAATTGCAAAATAGAATTAGCAAAATTGCCAAATAGAATTAGCAAAATTGCCATATACAATCAGCAAATTTGCCGAATAGAATTAGCAAGATTGCCAAATAGAATAGCAAAATTGCCAAATAGATTAAAAAATTTGCCACATAGAATTAGAAAAATTGCTAAATAGAATCATCAAAATTGCCAAATAGAATTAGAAAAATTGCCAAATAGATTCAGCAAAATTGCCAAAAAGATTCAGAAAAATTACCAAGGAGAATTAGAAAAATTGCCAAATAGATTCAGCAAAATTGCCAAATAGAATTAGCAAAATTGCCAAATAGAATTAGCAAAACTGCCAAATAGAATTAGCAAAATTGCCAAAAAAGATTCAACAAAATTGCCAAATAGAATTAACAAAATTGCCAAATAGATTCAGCAAAATTGCCAAATAAGAATTAGCAAAATTGCCAAAAAGATTCAGAAAAATTGCCAAAGAGAATTAGAAAAAATTGCCAAATAGATTCAGCAAAATTGCCAAATAGAATTATTGAAATTGCAAAATAGAATTAGCAAAATTGCCAAATAGAATTAGCAAAATTGCCAAAAAGATTCAGCAAAATTGCCAAGGAATTAGAAAAATTTCCAGAGAATTAGAAAAATTGCCAAATAGATTCAGCAAAATTGCCAAATAGAATTAGCAAAATTGCCAAAGAGAATTAGCAAAATTGCCAAAAAGATTCAGCAAAATTGCCAAGGAATTAGAAAAATTTCCAGAGAATTAGAAAAATTGCCAAATAGATTCAGCAAAATTGCCAAATAGAATTAGCAAAAATTGCCAAAGAGAATTAGAAAAATTGCCAAATAGATCTCAGCAAAATTGCCAAATAGAATTAGCAAAATTGCCAAAGAGAATTAGAAAAATTGCCAATAGATTCAGCAAAATTGCCAAATAGAATTAGCAAAATTACAAAATAGAATTAGCAAAATTGCCAAATAGATTTAGCAAAAATTGCCAAATAGAATTACCAAAATTGCAAATAGAATTAGCAAAATTGCAAATAGAATTAGCAAATTTGCCAAGGAGAATTAGAAAAATTGCCAAATAGATTCAGCAAAATTGCCAAATAGAATTAGCAAAATTGCAAAATAGAATTAGCAAAATTGCCAAATAGAATTAGCAAAATTGCCAAATAGAATTAGCAAAATTGCAAATAGAATTAGCAAAATTGCCAAAGAGAATTAGAAAAATTGCCAAATAGATTCAGCAAAATTGCCAAATAGAATTAGCAAAATTCCCAAATAGAATTAGCAAAATTGCAAATAGAATTAGCAAAATAGCCAAGGAGAATTAGAAAAAATGACAATTAGATTCAGCAAAATTGCCAAATAGAATTAGCAAAATTGCCAAATAGAATTAGCAAAATTGCCAAGGAGAATTAGAAAAATTGCCAAATAGATTCAGCAAAATTGCCAAATAGAATTAGCAAAATTGCAAAATAGAATTAGAAAAATTGCCAAATAGAATTAGCAAAATTGCCAAATAGAATTAGCAAAATTGCCAAATAGAATTAGCAAAATTGCTAAGGAGAATTAGAAAAATTGCCAAATAGATTCAGCAAAATTGCCAAATAGAATTAGCAAAATTGCAAAATCAGAATTAGCAAAATTGTCAAATAGAATTAGCAAAATTGCCAAAAAGATTCAGCAAAATTGCCAAGGAGAATTAGAAAAAATTGCCAAATAGATTCAGCAAAATTACCAAATAGAATTAGCAAAATTGCAAAATAGAATTAGCAAAATTGCTAAATAGAATTAGAAAAATTGCCAAAGAGAATTAGAAAAATTGCCAAATAGATTCAGCAAAATTGGCAAATAGAATTAGCAAAATTGCCAAATAGAATTAGCAAAATTGCCAAGGAGAATTAGAAAAATTGCCAAATAGATTCAGCAAAATTGTCAAATAGAATTAGCAAAATTGCCAAATAGAATTAGCAAAAATTGCCAAATAGAATTAGCAAAATTATCAAATAGAATTAGAAAATTTGCCAAATAGAATGAGCAAAATTGCTATATAGAATTAGCAAAATTGCCAAAAGGAATCAGAAAAAATTGTCAAATAGATTCAACAAAATTGCCAAATAGAATTAGCAAATAATGCCAAATAGAATTAGCAAAATTATCAAATAGAATTAGAAATTTGCCAAATAGAATGAGCAAAATTGCTATATAGAATTAGCAAAATTGCCAAAAGGAATCAGAAAAATTGTCAAATAGATTCAACAAAATTGCCAAATAGAATTAGCAAAATTTGCCATATAAAATTAGAAAATTTGCCAAATAGAATTAGCAAAATTATCAAATAGAATTAGAATATATGTCATATAAAACTAGAAAAAATTGCCAAATAGAATTATTAAAATTGCAAAATAGAATTAGCAAAATTGCCAAAGAGAATTAGAAAAATTGCCAAATATATTCAAATACACCATATATTATACTCCTCTTAATATCTGGATTCTCTCTATACCTTGGGATCCGAGACCCAAGAGGGAATCAAACTCAAAAACAAGAGCTTCTGGCCGGCCGGGGAATCGAACCTGGGTCCAGAAACTTGTAACAACAGTGACATACCACTTAGCCACGAAGAAAGATAAGAAGAAAGATAAAAGTCAATATATATAAATATATATATATATATATATATATATATATAATACACCTCAACATTTAGCCATTATTTTTGACAGGCCGCATACACTAGTATATCCTATATTCATTATGAATTTCTCAATGATATCAACTTTTAGTAATAAAAAAGAAGGTATTGAAACTATCAGAGATTAATTATTGAGACGAGGAAGTGAAAAGTCCTGGGTCAAAGGTCAAGGGTAAGGTCGAGCAAAAGGGTCGAGAAATAAGCTACGGTGGCGGAGGTCTGCGTTCAAGAGTGCCTCTCTGGTTTAGTAAATACTTCCCCAAACCTCCCATCCTAGCTCACAAGGATGGTGAGGTTGCAGATACCAAAGGAACTAACGAGTTCGAGCAGGGCAAATAATAATAATACTACTAATAATAATATATAAAGTACTATTTTCCTTATATAAATGAAAACAAGTACATCAGAGAGAGAGAGAGAGAGAGAGAGAGAGAGAGAGAGAGAGAATATGGGGAAGAAGACCAGCTAGCTTAATGGACCGTGGAGAAGGGTGCACTGAATGTGAGAGAGAGAGAGAGAGAGAGGAGAGAGAGAGAGAGGGGAGAGAGAATCAAAACCTTCAACATTCTAAATCTAAAAAAAATAAATGACAAAATGAATAAATTAAATAAGTAAAAATCGGCAAATGATATATTTCCAAGGCCTTATAGAAAACGGGCATAGGATCCCAGACTAATGTAATTGGACTATGCTATTTATAGAACTGCTTTACATCCGCATACCAACGTATATAAGGATTGGCCTTAATAAATGTACAAATAAAACTCACCTTTACACACACACACACACACACACACACACACATATATATATATATATATATGTTAACAAATAAAAGACTTACCTTATATTATAAAAAGCTGCAATTTCACTCGTTCGAAAATTTAAATCTGTGGGGAAAAAGAGAAAAATTTAAATGAATATTTTAAATAAATTAATTCATTATAAACTATATAAGACACAGCAAATGTTTTAATATCGGTATTATATAAACAAATATTTATTGAGGTTTATCAACCTAATTGAGGTTGATTTCATCAACCCTAACCTCATTTTCCATCTGAAAGGATTATATTCAACTGTATTTAACCCATGAGAAATTAATCAAGTTAATCATGACCATTTAACCACTGTTAAAAACCCGATAATATAATCAAATAATTAACAATTGGCAACTTTATCTTACCAAACTGGATCAAACTAGAATCGAAACGAAATATTTTGGGAAAATGAAACAACTCGGTGAAACACCCCATTAAAAATAACGGTTTTAATACCACTATATATTTAAGATTCTTTGATTATCGTTCAAGGTTGGGGCTACAGAACGTTACTGTCGTATAATAACGAAATGTTTTGGGGGGGAAATGATCAAACTCAGTGAAACACCCTTTAGAAATAACGGTTTTTAAAACCAATATATATTGAAAATTCTGTTGATTATCGTTCAGCATGCTACGCTACTGTCATAATCAAAACTTTCGTTTCTAGTTTTTCAGACTAGTGTTTTTAAAAAATTAAAATTCTAAATTTATTCCATAAATGTTATTTTATATATACATTATAAAAATTTAATACAGTTGTTATTTTAGATGTTTTATATAATATATAAATAAAAAATAAAGTAATTCATTAAATATACTATTGAAGCTTTGTTAAGTGGAAATTATTTGAATAATTCTGCTAAAAAGCCATATATATACGAAAATCAATATATATATATATATATATATGTGTGTGTGTGTGTGTGTGTGTGTGTGTATGTATTCTTCTCTAATATATTTATAGAATATTTCAGACAATATATTAAATATATCATTTTAAGATTTCTAGTATTTCAGTATTTGTTAAGAAATGCAACATTTCCCGCCAAAATACTATATATTAGGAGAGAGAGAGAGAGAGAGAGAGAGAGAGAGAGAGATAAGTCTTGTCAGGGGAATCTATGAAGAATTGTAAGCAATAAAACTAATGGCAGTCACTTTCCCCCAAACTGTACTTAAGATGAACGTTCTTGAGAGAGAGAGAGAGAGAGAGAGAGAGAGAGAGAGAGAAGGGTTTTACTATTTTTAGCTGGATAACAGTATGATCATAAAACCTGTACAATTAATACGGAGGACAGTACCACTTTGCCCATAGTAATATATATAAATACATATATACTTCTCTCTCTCTCTCTCCTCTCTCTCTCTCTCTCTCTCTCTGGCCATCTGCGAGTCAAGGGAAGAGATAAATATAAGATAAATATAAATTGTCTTTTCTGTAAGACTATGGGGGGGAAGTTAAGTTTAGTCCTTAATTTGATTGGAGAGAGAGAGAGAGGAGAGAGAGAGAGAGAGAGAGAGAGATTTCCCATAATACATTTACTTTACTGCCCGTTCAACTCTCTCTCTCTCTCTCTCTCTCTCTCTCTCTGATTAGATTATATGGTGCTTAAGTAAAAGCTTTACAAAGAGAGAGAGAGAGGAGAGAGAGAGAGAGAGAGAGAGAGAAAGAGCCTTATCACCATAATAGATCCATAATTGTCCTTTTCTTTTCTTTTTCCTCGTTTCCCCCTCCCACCATAAATACATATTTGCAAATCTGTGAAGACTATGCCTGAATTAATTCTCTCTCTCTCTCTCTCTCTCTCCTCTCTCTCTCTCTCTCCTCTCTCTCAGTAAATAATAATAATAACGTTAAAATTTACATAAGGATCTAAACCGAATTTGTCTAGGATTAAATAGGATTAACAACCTCCTTCCAAACTACAAATGAAATCCTACGATACTTCCTTCCAATCTACCCTCCATTAGGGCGGAATATGGGCGTGGGAGGTGTCGTGGGCTGTGTGGGAGGACCCATGGCGTGTGGGTGTATCTGAGGCTTTTGAGCAAGTCAAGTACTCTTTGCAGGGGGTGACGGGGAGCACAGGGAATGGGAGTGAACATGTAAACAACACAGGGAGTGGGGATACAAAGATTACTGTACAGATTTGAATGGCAGAATCTGTTAAGAGAGTCCTCTCCTCTCTCTCTCTCTCTCTCTCTCTCCTCTCTCTCCCGGAAGTCCCAAATTAGATCAAGTTTGGATCAATTTCAAGGGTTGATGCTATCAACTTTTCTACCCTAGCACTCGCGGGACAACCAAATTAAGATGCTATCAATTGTGTGTGTGTGTGTGTGTGTTTGCCCCCCCCCCCTCTCTCTCTCTCTCTCTCTCTCTCTCTCTCTCTCTCCTCCCTTGTAATAGATGTAATATAATGGAGTAGTTTTCGTACTAGCAATTCAAGTATTTCCCCCTCTGTCTCCATTACTCATAGCGATGGAACGAGATGACATTCATTGATAGATGGGGGGAGAGAGAGAGAGAGAGAGAGAGAGAGAGAGAGAGAGAGACCTCTTCTCTCTCTTTCTCTCTCTCTCTAAGAGCAATTCGCTCCTACTGTACATTCTGAATTAAGAAGGACTATATCATGTCAACAATCACAACTCCCCTCTCCCCCCCCCACCCTCGCCCCCCTTAACAACACAATCGTTGTAACGACGTCTAACCACTCTTAATCTCCCCCTTTTATCGTAAACAACCCTAACCCAAGTGTAGGATGGGGGACATGTGGGTGTAGGATACACTTATGGTGGGAGGAGTGGTACACTTGTATATACGAGTGAGGGTATGTCACCCAAAAAGGGGACATGGGAACATCTTTCTGTGTCCTGCTTTGAGGGGACATCTTTCTATGTCTTCCTTCAAGGGGACATTTTTCTATGTCCTCCTTCAAGAGGATATTTTTCTATGTCCTCCCTTTAAGGGCCATCTTTAATGTCTCTTTCAAGGGGATGTTTTTCCTATGTCCTCCTTTTGGGGCCATCTTTTTATGTCCTCTTTCAAGGGGACATCCTTGTATGCCCTCTTTCTAGGGAACATCTTTCTATGTCCCTCCTTCTTTCAAGGGAACATCTTTCTATGTCCTCTTTCAAGGGGACATTTTTCTATGTCTTCCTTTAAAGGGACATCTTACCATGACCTCCTTCAAGTGGACATCCTTGTATGTTCTTCGAGTGGACATCCTTGTATGTTCTCCTTCAAGTGGACATCCTTGTATGTCCTCCTTCAAGGGGACATCTTTCTATGTCCTCCTTCAAGGGGTCCTCCCAACATATTTCAAGATAACCCCAATTTAAAATAAGATTGATTAACCTAAATCCCAGTGAGAGAGAGAGAGAGAGAGAGAGAGAGAGAGGAGAGAGAGAGCAATGCCATCTCCTTAACCCCCCCCCCCCCTTTGGGAGAAGAAGGGGGAGAAGGATGATGATGATTGCTAACTTCAGGAGACATGAATCAGCAAATTCGTGCCAATATCAATTAGAACAAGATCAACATCTCTTTCTCTCTCTCTCTCTCTCTCTCTCTCTCTCTCTCTCTCTCATGGAGTGGGCAAAGGATAAAAATTTAATTGAAAGGTATAATCCGCTGATTTAACTTGAACCGAACCGAATAAGACAACAGGTCGTGTTCTGTTGAAGGAATGATCAAAATGTAACTTTATCTGACCTGCAGGGTCCTAAGGAAGGTCACAAACGTTGAACATATCCAAAGGTCAGTTTTCAAGATCACAAACGTTTGTTAAAGTTCTTATAGTTTATATAGGAATATTTATTTTAGTATTGTTACTGTTCTTAAAATGTTCTATTTTCACTTGTTTCCTTTCCTCACTGGGATATACTCCCTGTTGGAGCACCCATATAGCACTACAACTTAGCAAGTAGTAGTAGTAGTAGTAGTAGTAGTAGTAGTAGTAGTAGTAGTAGTAGTAGTAGTAGTAGTGAAGGCCATAGATATGCAACACCCACTACAAACATTGATGGAAGTTACTCCAAAGTAACAGTTTTTCACTACTGCACGTAGCCTTTTAAACAACATGCAAAAGGAGACACAAGAATTGAGACCATAACAAATATAGCAACCTGAGAGGCACTCAGTACAGTGTAGATCTCCGCCACGGCAACTTATTTCTCAACCTTTTGCTCGACCTTGACCTTTGACCTATAGGACTTTCAAAATTGAATCACTTCCCGTCTCAACATAATAATTAATTTCTGAAAGTTTCACTACACTATAAGGAAAATTGAGGCCAGGAAGTTGTTCACAAACAGACAAACAGGGGGGGGGAAACATAACCTCCTCGCGACTTCGTTGGCAGAGGTAATAATACTAGGACAGCGTCAAGGAAGATTCTACCCCTCAATAATACATATTAGCAGAAAAACAATTGACCAACAAAGCATTTCCTCTGAAGAAACAATAAATAAGGTAGAGTAACAAACGAAAACAGATGAAGATTTGAATGTATCAAGAGTTCAAAAAGGTTTTTGCAAAGGTCACAAACGTTTGGACATTTCCAAAGGTCACAAATATTAGAACATATGCAAGGGTCACAAACATTTGAATGCATCAAAAGGTCACAAATGCTTCAATATATGTAAAGGTCTCAAACATTTAACGTATCAAAAGGGTCACGAAGGTTTGAACCTTTTCAAAGGTCACTAACGTTTGAACGCATGCAAAGGTCACAAACATTTAAATGTATCAAAAGGTCACAAAAGTTTCTCCAAAGGTCACAAATGTTTGAATATTTCCCAAGGTCACAAACGTTAAAGCATTTCCAAAGGACACAAACGTTAAAACATTTTCCAAAGGTCACAAACATTTTATTGCATCAAAAAGTTAAAGATTTTTCAGAGGTCACAACCGTTTCAACACTTCCACGGGTCACAAAACTTCGATTGTAACTAAAGGTCACAAACGTTTGAACATTTACAAAGGTCACAAACACTTGGACGTTTCCAAAAGGTCACAAACATTTCAACATTTCCAATGGTCACAAACACTTAGAAGTTTCCAAATGTCACAAACATTTCAACATTTCCAAAGGTCACAAACACTTAGAAGTTTCCAAAAGGTCACAAACATTTCAACATTTCCAAAGGTCACAAACACTTGGACGTTTCCAAAAGGTCACAAACATTACAACATTTCCAAAATGTCACAAGCACTTGGACGTTTCCAAAATGTCACAAACATTTCAACATTTCCAAAATGTCACAAGCACTTGGACGTTTCCAAAATGTCACAAACATTTCAACATTTCCAAATGTCACAAGCACTTGGACGTTTCCAAAATGTCACAAACATTTCAACATTTCCAAAATGTCACAAGCACTTGGACGTTTCCAAAATGTCACAAACATTTCAACATTTCCAAAATGTCACAAGCACTTGGACGTTTCCAAAATGTCACAAACATTTCAACATTTCCAAAATGTCACAAGCACTTGGACGTTTCCAAAATGTCACAAACATTTCAACATTTCCAAAATGTCACAAGCACTTGGACGTTTCCAAAATGTCACAAACATTTCAACATTTCCAAAATGTCACAAGCACTTGGACGTTTCCAAAATGTCACAAACATTTCAACATTTCCAAAATGTCACAAGCACTTGGACGTTTCCAAAATGTCACAAAACATTTCAACATTTCCAAAATGTCACAAACACTTGGACGTTTCCAAATTGTCACAAATATTTCAACATTTCCAAAGGTCACAAACACTTGGACGGTTTCCAAAAGGTCACAAACGTCTGAACATTTCCAAAGGTCACAAACGTCTGAACATTTCCAAAGGTCACAAACGTCCGAACATTTCCAAAGGTCACAAACGTCCGAACATTTCCAAAGGTCACAAACGTCTGAACATTTCCAAAGGTCACAATGTTTCAACATTAACACCACGAGATTTCCTAAAAATCCAAAAATAGCAGATTATCATCTGTGGTATGAGGACTCTCCATGAGACAAGGACCCCCTCCTTGAGAAGCCTAGAGTATCCTACTTGGAGATCCTCACATACCACAGACCACTTCATCGATGGTCGAAGCTTCCTGCTGTTATTAATAAAAGGGACATTTCCACTTTAGGCTAAAGAAAGAGACTCATTTCTAAAGCATCTCTCTTGCTTATTTCCTGTCATTCTGTCTCTGTCTTGAAGTGGACAGTTTCGTCTGTCTGTTTTGAAGAAAGATAATTTTTCTGTCTTTTTAAAAATACATTTTAGCTATATTGGAAAAAAGATATATTTTTCCAGTCTGTCTAAAATAACAATGATTTTTGTCTAAAAAACCATAAAATTCTTCCGTCTATCTGTCTTAAAAATACTGAAAAAATGTCCACCACCTGTCTGTCTAAAAAACGACATATTTTCTATGACTGTTTGTCTAAAAAAAACATAAAATTCTTCCGTCTCTCAGTCTTAAAAATACTGAAAAATGTCCTCCACCTGTATGTCTAAAAAAAAAAAAAAAACACATTTTCTGTCAGTTTGTCTAAAAATAAAAATTGTCTTAAGACAACTTTTCTTTATGTATAAAAAAAAGACATTTTCCCACTCTCTCAAAAACCCTTTCTTTGCCTTTCCATAAGCCACGCCTATTCAAGTCTTGCTGAGTCATAATGCCTATCTCTCTCTCTCTCTCTCTCTCCTCTCTCTCTCTCTCTCTCTCTCTCTTTTAGTGGTGTATGTTCTGCATACATTAGTATGAAATGTCTTATGAATTTAGATGAATGCCCATTATAGGAAGCCATACAGAAACACTCACTCTCACTCTCTCTCTCTCTTGACTTACAAATGAGAGAGAGAGAGAGAGAGAGGAGAGAGAGAGAGAGAGAGGGAGAGAGAGAGAGAGAATATGTCAAGGGATTTACAAAAGGATTTATATAGATTACACGAGACTTAATATAAATCTGGGATTTCTATAAGGGTTTTTTGCACATTTGAGGGAATTAAATGCTTATATACGACAGCGATTTAGAGAGATTTATACGGATTAATATCAGCGATTTAACGAGGTAAAAAAGGATTAAAATCATATATATAAAGGGATTTCATAAACTAAGGATTTGTAGGGATTACAATTTGATAGTTTACATGGATTGAGAGAGAGAGAGAGAGAGAGAGAGAGAGAGAGAAAACATTAGTTACTGTATATGTATACAAACGTATCTATATGTATATGTGTATAGGGCATCCTGCGTGTGTGTATATATATACTATATATATATACTGTATATATATATATATATATATACATATATATATATATACATATATATATATATATATATATATAAATATATATACATATATAAATATATATAAATATATATATATATATATATATATGGCCTTATACCAGCAAAGCTTTTGAAAAACTTCTAAAACGATTAATGATTAAATTTGAATATATTTCATCACAAAAAAAGTTAACACTATATGTCCGTAACCTACGCTCTCTCTCTCTCTCTCTCTCTCTCTCTCTCTCTGGGTTTATATAAATTATCTCTCTCCCTTCTGATTTCTTGATGCGTGGACACCCCTCTTCCGCTCTCTCTCTCTCTCTCTCTCTCTCTCTCTCTCCTATAACACAATTCTTTTGCCTCTTGTTTTTAATTTAGTTTTTCTTTCACTAAGATTCACCTCGAATGTTTGTTGACGGTCGCCTCTCTCTCTCTCTCTCTCTCTCTCTCTCTCTCATATCTATACCATGCGAATACACAATGTGGGAGTTATACGAATTTTAAAAAAATATCCACATAGAACTAAATAAAATTGGAAAAAATAATCACACAACAATATACTAAATCAGACAAATTTTCCCAGAGAAAAAAAAAAAAAAAAATAAAAAAATATTCATATCGAAAAAGTTACAAAATTGTGAAATATACAAATATACAAAATATACAATAATCGAAAAATTATTATCACGAAAAATATATGAAATTATAAAGAATATTTTTATTCAAAATAGCTAATTCAAAGGAAATATATTGCACAGATTTCATCCCCGAATTGAGTTAAAACAATGCAAAGGGCAGTGACTGTATCCTGTTATTATCCAAAGCCATCCCACTGACAGAGGATGGATCTTCAAAAGAAATATATCGATGGTTACTGTCATATTCATACTGGGAATATCTTATATTCTCTCTCTCTCTCTGAGAGAGAGAGAGAGAGAGAGAGAGAGAGAATCTACGTAAATGTATGTAGACTACTTTTTGTGATCTTACAAGAGAGGAGAGAGAGAGAGAGAGGAGAGAGAATCTACGTAAATGTTTGTAGACACTACTTTTTGTGATCTTACAGGAGAGAGAGAGAGGAGAGAGAGAGAGAGAGAGAGAGAGAGACTATAATTCACCACCAGTCTTCGGTTACATAACACCATTGATATAACAAAGTAACAAAACACGTCCTGGTACAATGACGTCACAGCACGAATCTCGTCTCATACTGTTCTCCAACTTCTCATCCTTTATTTATATCTAAAATTAATGTATTAAAAACCTTGGGGCACTTCCACACTAGCACCATCAGCAGCTCTTTTAAGATCTCATATAAATGGCGCAAGTTTCTCCATAAGATATTTATAAACTAATTCTTCTCGCCCAGGTTCGATTCCTTGGTGAGGCAGTGTGATTTTGGCTATAAATTGAGTACCAGATAGCGATATATATATATATATATATATATGTGTGTGTGTGTGTGTGTGTATATATATATGTATATGTATATATATATATATATATAAAACAGTATGAATCCGACAGCGAACATCGGTTTATTTCTTTTGGAAAGCCATCCTCTGTCAGAGGGATGGCTTAGGATAACAATAGGATTCAGTCACTGCCATAGCATTCTTTTAAATATCAAATCCGGGATGAAAACTGGCCAAACCCAGGCCCATGAATAAGGACATGTCTGAGGCCTTTGTCCTGCAGTGGACTAGAGACAGGTGCACTTATTATTGTACTGTAGAACAAAGAACTCAGACATATCTGATGTTTGGTCAATTTTCTTCACCACGATGGCCAACTGCAGATTGGTGATGGTGGAGACTTTATGATTATTGCCTACAGCAAACCAACCTAGTATGGGTGTCCTTGACTAGTACAGCTTTACTGATCACGGTGATATGTAACCCCTTTCACCACGTTAAGGTATGTTCCACACAGAAAGGGATATATATATATATTATATATATATATATACAGAGAGAGAGAGAGAGAGAGAGAGAGAGAGAGAGAACACCACTAGACACTTGTACACAAAAG
>NC_090767.1:12583547-12603547 GCF_036898095.1 Palaemon carinicauda
TGCAAACACATATAATTTTATATATATATATATATATATACATACATATATATATGCATATATATATATGCATATATATAAATATATATATATATATATATAAATATATATATATATATATATATATATGAAAATATGATCTTTATACAAGAAATTTCACATAACATTAATTTTCGATTGAATCTGATTGAGAGAGAGAGAGAGAGAGAGAGAGAGAGAGAGAGATCCCGCCCACAGGTATGTATCTAAAATCGCCTCCGCCCTTGGCCGTGGGCGTGAAGCCTCCCTCTCGGCATGGGCGTTATCTTTGTACAAATGGAGAAGAATCTATTATAATACTGCCAGACGAATGACCCTCGGTTATGTGACGCTACTTTCATCTTTTTATTATTTAGAAGTGTCACAAAAATATTGATCTGCTGTTGGCATCACTCACTTCAGATTTCCATTATTTTAGTTTATTCATTTACACAAAAACTACTGTACCGAATTTGACCAAATTTGGCAGTCATGTTGGGTATGAGCCAAGGATAAATCTGTACTATTTTGGATAAAGTACATTAAAGTACTAGTACGCTAAAAGTACTTTTTAATTATTTTAATAATAATACTATTAATAATCTTAATAATAGGAATAATAATAATAATAATAATAATAATAATAATAATAATAATTATAATAATTATTATAATAATAATATTAACAATAATAATTATTATATGGTAATAATGATAATCATAATAATAATAACAATAATAATAATAATAATAATAATAATAAAAATAATAACATTAATAATAATAATTTGAAAATAATCGTAATATTAAATAAATGGCAAATATTTTGAAAATTACATTTTTTGTTTTGAATATTACTCAAAAACTAATGAACCAAATTCGATAAAATGTATGTGACCCAAGGACAAATCCATTAAATTTTGAAGAAAATACATCGAAGTACGCTGTACAGTTAAGAGCAAAATCAGACTGCTTGGAGTGGCGAAGGTATGCTCTCAACTGATATATAAATCTCTCTCTCTCTCTCTCTGACTATTTCCTTTCTTTCCTCTGAAAACACAGGGCAACTTAATCTATTGTGAAAAGTTCAAGTTCATATCCTTCCTTTTATTTTTGTTTATATATATATATATATATATTATTATATATATATATATATATATATATATATATATATATATACATATACATATACATATCTATATATATCTATATATATGTATATATATATATATATATGTATATATATGTATATATATATATATATATATCATTCTACCTCTCAATATATCTCTCTTGCTTTTTCCCTCTCTCAAAAGTCAGGAAAACTTTAAAAAAAAAAGGACAAATTTATTGTGGGCGAAGGAAATCTCTCCTTGCGTCGAAAATCAACTGTTGGAGCATTTAGTGTAGAGAGAGAGAGAGAGAGAGAGAGAGAGAGAGAGAGTCGAGATAACCTATTTACAATGACCATCCTAATTGTAACGCCAGAAGAGGGATTGGATCAATTCTGTTTCGTTGGAGCGACTGTGCAGAGGAGAGGTATGTATGTATGTATGTATGTATGTATGTATGTATATCTTTCTTTTGCCTAGACGAGGTAATAAAACCTCTATGATACAAAATAACCTCATTTCTTTCTCTTTGGCCTCGTCAAGGTAATATATATATATATATATATATATATTTTATAATATATATATATATATATATAGAGAGAGAGAGAGAGAGAGAGAGAGAGAGAGAGATAAATAAATATATATATATATTATATATATATATATATATATATCTTTGGCCTCGTCGAAGTAACAAAACCTCCATGAGGGTACAACCCCTCTCTCCCTCTCTCTTTATAGCTCACCCAGGAGATCGAACCCGTGTCGCCCCTGCATACACTTTACACGGGGGGCATGTTCTTAAATGGCCCACTATCTCTTGAATGATGCCCCTGCAAGGGGGGAGGAGGAGGGGGGGGGGAGCATGAAGCCATGCCACTCCCCCTTGCCCAAACATGGCATTCTACCCCACACTCGTCACGCCCCCGTTATAAGGAACTCGGTTTGGCCTTGGCCATGTAGTTATAATACATCATTTTTTTTTTTTTTTTTGCGATTATTTCATGATGTTTTTTGCTTATTAATTGATATTATCATATATTTAGATGTAAATTATGTTTTTTATGTATTTTCATAGAATTATTTTATTTCTAATCATTTTGTAATCAACTATAAATTCTTTATATTTCTTATACACCCTGTAGGTATACCATGTGTTTAGTACACCTTACACCTTACAAGCACATTTTCGAGTATGTGGTATACATTGTATATAAGCTTTTATATTATGGTATAACCTATATGAAAGTCTTCAGGATTCAGGATTTTGATACACCCTGTAATTCACGCTACTTAAAGTTTTACATTTCTGGTTACACCCTTGTAAATGGTGGATTTAAATTTTTGGTATACCCTGTATAAATGCATTCAGGTTTTTGGTACACCCTGTAAAAACATTTTATGTTGTCACTTTAAAAATTTCATGTTTCTGGTACACCCTGTAAGTAACCCCCTTAAGTTTTTGGGTATACCTTGTATAAATGTCTTCTGGTTTTTGGTACACCCTGTAAAAAACATTTTTATGTTCTATCACTTTAAAAATTTCATGTTTCTGGTACGCCCTGTAAGTAATCCCTTAAGTTTTTTGGTATACCCTGTATATATGCTTTCAAGTTTTTGCTTCACCCTGTACAAAACACTTTCAAAATATTCGTTACATCGGATACAGGAACTGAAATACTCTTGTTACACCTAGATACACTTCCATGTTCTATGTCACACCCCACACTTTTACCCACATCTATTAAACATACACCTACATTCATAAATGTATTATTTACCCCCACACACTACTCTACAAGCACACGTTACCATCTTTCGAGTTACAGGGTGTCGCATAAAAAATAGGCGAGGGATGATCCAGTCATGTTATGAGAATGGGAGAAATCCTGAATAAAAATATAAGTATAGGGAAAAAAATAATATTGCAGATGACGTAAATACACTCTCTCTCTCTCTCTCTCTCTCTCTCTCTCTCTCTCTCCAGGAAACAGACTGTTTCCTATATTGACAAAACTCTATTTGTGTGCGTGCACGCTCGTGTGTTATGTTGCAAAGCATCTCATTGATTCTGACTCCTGACACAGTGCCAGAATCTCTCTCTCTCTCTCTCTCTCTCTCTCTCTCTCAGTGAAGCAAGTGATTTTCGAAAATATTCATTTACAATTATATTCTACTTTTAATAATAATAATTACTTTAAATGAGAGAGAGAGAGAGAGAGAGAGAGAGAGAGAGAGAGAGAGTGTGTGTGTGTCTTTCACTTCTCAATGTTGCTATCAGCTATAACATCCGGATGTGTTACAGGATATTGAATGCCAACATATATTATTGGAATTGCGACATTTGACGAAGAGAGAGAGAGAGAGAGAGAGAGGAGAGAGAGAGAGAGAGTCCATTAAAAATATAAGTACAAATTCTAATTATTTATTGATTTTAATTATTATCATTATTATTATTATTATTATCATTCCTACAAAAATTCCTACCAAGAATTTCTTCAATAAATATAAACACTATTCAAGAATAACATTTAGTTTCTAAGGTCACAAACGTTTTGAACATCTCCAAAAGTCAGTTTTTATGGTCACAAACCGTTTTGAACATTTCCATAGGTCAGTTTCTGTGGTCAGACACGTTTGAACATCTCCAAAGGTCAGTTCCTATGGTCAAAAACGTTTTTAAGTTTACCAAAGATCAGTTTCTATGGTCACAAACGTTTGAACATCTCCAAAGATCAGATTCTATGGTAAAAAACGTTTGAACTTTTACAAAGGTCAGTTTCTATGGTCACAAACGTTTGAACATTTCCATAGGTCAGTTTCTATGGTCAGACACGTTTGAACATTTCCATAGGTCAGTTTCTGTGGTCAGACACGTTTGAACTTTTCCAAAGTTCAGTTTGTATGGTCACAAACGTTTGAACTTTTCCAAAGGTCAGTTTCTATGATCACAAACGTTTGAACTTTTCCAAAGGTCAGTTTCTATGATCACAAACGTTTGAACATTTCCAGAGGTCAGTTTCTGTGGTCAAAAACGTTTTAAGTTTTCCAAAGGTCAGTTGCTATGGTCACAAACGTTTTGAACATCTCCAAAGGTCAGTTTCTATGGTCACAAACGTTTGAACTTTTCCCATAGGTCAGTTTCTGTGGTCAGACACGTTTGAACTTTTCCAAGTTCAGTTTGTATGGTCACAAACGTTTGAACTTTTCCAAAGGTCAGTTTCTATGGTCACAAATCGTTTTGAACTTTTCCAAAGGTCAGTTTCTATGGTCACAAACGTTTGAACTTTTCCAAAGGTCAGTTTTCTATGATCACAAACGTTTTGAACATTTCCATAGGTCAGTTTCTGTGGTCAAAAACGTTTTAAGTTTTCCAAAGGTCAGTTGCTATGGTCACAAACGTTTGTTGAACATCTCCAAAGGTCAGTTTCTATGGTCACAAACGTTTGAACATTTCCATAGGTCAGTTTTCTATGGTCACAAACGTTTGAACATCTCCAAAGGTCAGTTGCTATGGTCAAAAACGTTTGAACTTTTCCAAAGATCAGTTTCTATGGTCACAAACGTATGAACATTTCCATAGGTCAGTTTCTATGGTCACAAACGTTTGAACATCTCCAAAGGTCAGTTGCTATGGTCACAAACGTTTGAACATCTCCAAAGGTCAGTTTTCTATGGACACAAACGTTTGAACATTTCCATAGGTCAGTTTCTATGGTCACAAACGTTTGAACATCTCCAAAGGTCAGTTGCTATGGTCACAAACGTTTGAACATCTCCAAAGGTCAGTTGCTATGGTCAAAAACGTTTGAACATTTCCAGAGGTCAGTTTCTATGGTCACAAACGTTTGAACATTTCCAGAGGTCAGTTTTCTATGGTCACAAACGTTTGAACATTTCCAAAGGTCAGTTTCTATGGTCACAAACGTTTGAACATCTCCAAAGGTTAGTTTCTATGGTCAAAAACGTTTGAACTTTTCCAAAGGTCAGTTTCTATGGTCACAAAACGTTTGAACATTTCCAAAGTTCAGTTTGTATGGTGATAAACATTAGAACATCTCCAAAGGTCAGTTTCGAAGGTCACAAACGTTTGAACATTTCCAAAGTTCAGTTTGTATGGTCATAAATGTTAGAACATCTCCAAAGAACAGTTTCGAAGGTCATAAACGTTTGAACATTTCAAAAGGTCAGTTTCTATGGTCACAAACTTTTAAACTTTTCTAGAGGTCACTTTCTATGGTCACAAAAGTTTGAACATTTCCAGAGGTCAGTTTCTATGGTCACAAACGTTTTGAACTTTTCCAAGGGTCAGTTTCTATGGTCACAAACGTTTGAACATTTCCAGAGGTCAGTTTCTATGGTCACAAACGTTTGAACATCTCCCAAAGGTCAGTTTCTATGGTCAAAAACGTTTGAACTTTTCCAAAGGTCAGTTTGTATGGCCACAAACGTTTGAACATTTCCGAACATTTTAGTCTTCAAGACAACAACATTAAGAAATGTTAGTGTAATAAACACGCACACTCTCTCTCTCTCTCTCTCTCTCTCTCTCTCTCTCTCGTAATTACCAACAGGTGTCTAGCCGAGCCATATGGTATTTCCGGCAGGAGAGAGGAGAGAGAGAGAGAGAGAGAGAGAGAGGGGGGGGGGGAATATCCTTCTAGAGCCAAGTTCATGAATGCAGTCAGCTCGTACCTTGAAGCTCTCTCTCTCTCTCTCTCTCTCTCTCTCTCTCTCTCTCTCTCAAGGATACAGAAGTACCCTTTAAATTGCCTGATCCTCTTACAGAGCATTCACCTCTGGAGAGAGAGAGAGAGAGAGAGAGAGAGAGAGAGAATTCCTTCAAATGCATTGCTTAACCAGATGGTCTTAAGTTGAGAGGTGGGGACTGGGAATCACCAAGAGGACTGACTCTCTCTCTCTCTCTCTCTCTCTCTCTCTCTCTCTCTCATACGATTCATCTATTCCTTGTGTTATTTATTTGAAATTTTCGGTATCCAGTCATTGTCTTTGAAGGGCTTTCATTACTGCTAAAGTTTTTACAAAATCTAAAGATTTCTCATAGTCTATAAATGTCATATATAGTGGTTTCTTTTACTTTGTTGATTCTTTAGGTTCTGATTAGTCGAGAGAGAGAGAGAGAGAGAGAGAGAGAGAGAGAGATGTATGCAATCATTTGAGAGCCACTGCCGTACTCAATTGAACGACGAATATAATTAACATATGTACTCATGATATGGAATATATACACATTCCTCTCTCTCTCTCTCTCTCTCTCTCTCTCTCTCTCCCTCAAATCAGTTCAAGACACACTGTGCGTACAAGCGTGACCTTTTAAGGTGTGTGTGGACCTTAAAAGGTCAGCTAACAATGTTATCAAGACACCTGTTGTGTGTGTAGAGAGAGAGAGAGAGAGAGAGAGAGAGAGAGAGAGAGAATCTTCTGCAAGTTTACACATTGCAAATAATTATCATATTTTCGTCTGAGAAGGTCTTAAGAAACTATTACGTTTTAAGGCCAGTCTGTGGGTCAACCACAAACTTTCAAGGGCGTCCTGTCCCCTTCTCCTGCAGGATTAGAGGAGAGAGAGAGAGAGAGAGAGAGAGAGAGAGAGAGAAATATATCTTTACACTCCCACTACACGAAACAGGCCACAGACATGTCCTTATTCATGCCTGGGGTTTGGCCACTTTTCATCACCACGCTGGCCAACTGCGGATTGGTGATGGTGGGAGACTTTACACATTGCTGATCATGGTGATACCCAGACCCTTTCATCACGCTGAGGCTGCCCTACTCAGATAGGGTTATATATATATATATATATATATATCAAACACAAACCAACACTCATGACAGAGAATTATATATACCAAGGACAAATTATTTCCAAGAATTTTTTCATCAAATTTTTATTTTTTTTTTCCCAGAATTTAAAGAAAAAGCTTTCAGACTGTGTATTCTTACAGTAGGACAATTATCTTTGATAATATCATAATTTGTTACTCGGCCAATTTACATCAAGGCAATTGTAGTTATTCCTACTTTTGTTTAGATTATTATTATTATTATTATTATTATTATTAATTATTATTATTATTATTATTGTAAATATCTAATAAATAATGATGATATTCAAAACGATTATGATGATTATAACAATAAAATAATAATTATTATATATATATATATATATATATAGAGAGAGAGAGAGAGAGAGAGAGAGAGAGAGAGACTTTACAGATATAAAGCGTGTATATATATATATGCATATATATATATATATATATATAAATAATAGGTCTATTGACTATTCGGCGTATGTGTAGGCAAAGAAAAGAACGAGTCCGTAACCAGAGAGAGGGATCCAATGTAGTACTATCTGGCCACTCAATTGGCCCAATAACTTGGCCTTCTTACTACATATATAATATATATATATATATACTGTATATATACCATATATATATACACACACACACACACATATATATATATATATATATGTGTGTGTGTTGTGTGTGTGTGTGCACACAACAATATGTTAAAGGTAGCAGAGAGATGACCCTAAAATACTGCCTGTAATTACAGAGTAAACTTCTCTCTAAAAACTGGTTTACAATATCTTCCCACACGAAAAATTTAGGAACTGTGGGTGTAGCTCGCGTGGGCATTCGAGTACTAGATTGTGTGGAGAGAGGAAATTTACACACCCAAGTACACCCCACACACACATGTACACAAGGTGTGAGAAGTCTCCGTAGATATGGAAAGCATTCGCTCAATGTTTGTTATTGTTTTCGGAAAGGTTGGCAGTCCTGTTTCTGACTAGTTCATAGACTCGTTACTCTCCAAGAGTACAAAAGTGTACCTGTACAAATGTACGTATATTTAAATGAGGCATTCGTGCGTATTTTGTATATTCTTATGCGATATTTAAAGTAGATAATTAGTATAATTGTACGTATATTTAAAAAAAAATATAGGTAAAAATGCATTTTATGAAATTTCATTATTATTATTATTATTATTATTAATAGTTAAACATCAACCACTTACCGTATCTGGCTTTTAAAAGAGAGAGAGAGAGAGAGAGGAGAGAGAGAGAGAGAGAGAATTACAATGTTAGCCAGCATTTCCGGTTCTCACAATTTTTACTCTCTCTCTCTCTCTCTCTCTCTCTCTCTCTCTCTCTCTCTCTCACAATTATTATACAATATATCTATTACACCTCATACACAAACAAATACAGACGTATATACACCCCCATACGCAAGAAATACCGAGGATGGGCGTGTGTGAGTAATGCCTAATATGGGCGTAGGTTCTCGTGGGTGCTACCCACGGGGCTCACGCCCACGTGGGTGACCTTACGCCAACTTAATAGGAGAGAGAGAGAGAGAGAGAGAGAGGAGAGAGAGAGATTTTAACACTTCTTCTCCCATTTACAAGTCTATTGCCGCTTGTACAAGTCCCCTATTGCTTCATGTAAGTTGTAATCTAATGGAATATTTAATAGCAGTAGGGGTGGCTATAGGTGAAATACAAGGCGACAGTCACTGTCTCATTCATATCTCTATTCCAGTCTATAACATCAGATACTTCAATGCAAAACGTAAGTATGCTCTCTCTCTCTCTCTCTCTCTCTCTCTCTCTCTCTCTCTTGAGATTGAGTAGAGAGAGAGAGAGAGAGAGAGGAGAGAGAGAGAGAGAGAGATGCTGACACGTTCAGTTAACCTAAATCCTCAAAGTAGAGATAAAAATCACGTACCAAAAGTCAACTGCATGAGTCGGTAGAATCTCTCTCTTTCTCTCTCTCTCTCTCTTCTCTCTCTCTCTCGTTTATTACTCAGAACCTCAAGAATCAACGGAGTATGAGAAACCACTATATATGACATTTATAGACTATGAGAAAGCTTTAGATTCCGTCAAAAATTTAGCAGTAACGAAAGCCCTTCAAAGACAATGAATGGATACCGGAATATTTCAAATAAATAAGACATGGTATAGATGAATCTCATGACAGAGAGAGAGAGAGAGGAGAGGAGAGAGAGAGAGAGATAAAATATTTACAAAGATCATATTAGGCCCAATAGAAAGACAGCTAGACTTCAAGAGAGAGAGAGTAGGCAGGCTTTAGAAGTGGTTATTAAATAACTGATTATATCTATGTAATCAACTAGCTAATGGAAAAAATCAACAAAGTATGACAAAACACTATGTATTGCATTAATATACTATAAGAAAGCTTTTGATTCTGTCAAAAGTTTAGCAGTATTGAAAGTTCTTCAAAGACAAGGAATAGATCTTGAGTTAGAACACATGAAGAAATCTATGCGGGTGGTTTGAGCCATCTTAACATTACATGAAGATAGTGTGAAAATTCCATCTGCTATGGATTTCGGCATTAAAATATGAATCGGACAGCGACTGTTGCCTTGAATTTTCATGCAGCCACCCCTAGTGGTAACTCATATCACATTGGATTATAATACGACTTACATCAAGCACTAAAGGACTTGTACAAGTGGCAAGAGATCGGAGTCGAAACTTACGAATTGGAGAGGTAATATGCTTGTGTTTATTATCAAAATCTCTCTCTCTCTCTCTCTCTCTCTCTCTCTCTCTGCAAGCTAATTTACAGACATTCCACGGTAGTAGTAAAGATGTGTGGAGTGTGTGTGTATGTGTGTGTATATATATATATATATATATATGTGTGTGTGTGTGTGTGTATATATATATATGTATATATATATGTATATATATATATATATATAGAGAGAGAGAGAGAGAGAGAGAGAGAGAGAGAGAGAATCAAAACTTCCTGTTTACATCAATAACACCACCTACAAAAAAAACCCAAAAGCAAAAAATCTCACAAAAAAAAATAAACCTGAACAAATAAAACAAGGAAAATAACACTGAAAACTGCCTTTATCAATCACGCAAACAGAACACAACTGTTATTTACAGTAGTTGCATGTCACGTAACCTTCAATAACGCATGAAATAACGTGATATGATGACAGGGAAAATCACTTCAAATAGAGTAAAAAAAAAAAATGAGCAGGAAAGATGATATTATCCTTAATCATCCAGGACATTCAATCTTTTTATTGTACTTTTTTTAATAATAATAATAATGATAATAATAATAATAATAACAACAACTATAATTATCATTAATAATAACAAAATGATAACAAAATCATAGTAAATAAAAAAAATTATGCTGGAAAGATGACTTTTACCTTACTCATCAAGCACCCATATTTTTTTTCTTAATTTTTCCTTTCTTCTTTCTCTCTATTATTACTATTATCATACCTAAGCTACAACCCTCAGATAAGGAGATAAATAAACATTATGAGAAATAATCAACAATAAAATATTTAAAAAAACAATAACAATAAAACAGATATTTCATATAGAAATTATAAAAAAGACTCGTGTCAGCCTGTTCAACATGAAAACATTTGCTACAAGTATGAATTTTTGAAGTTCTATTGATTCAACTACCCGATTAGGATCATCATTCCACAACCTGATCACAGCAGGAATAAAACTTCTAGAATACTGTGTAGTATTGAGCCTAATGATGGAGAAAGCCAGACTATTAGAATCAACTGCCTGCCTAGTATTACGAACAGGATAGAATTGTCCAGGGAGATCTGAATGTAAAGGATAGTCAGAATTGTGAAAAAATCTCATGCAACATGTATAACGAATTAATTGAACGACGGTGCCAGAGATTAATATCTAGATCAGGAATAAGAAATTTAATAGACCGTAAGTTTCTGTCCAACAAATTAAGATGAGAATCAGCAGCTGAACACCAGACAGGAGAACAATACTCGAAACAAGGTAGAATGAAAAGAATTATTTTTTTTTTTTTTTTTTTTTTTTTTTTTTTTTTTTTTTTTTTTTTTTTTTTTTTTTTATTTTTTTTTTTTTTTTTTTTTTTTTTTTTTTTTTTTAACACTTCTTCAGAATAGATTGATCACCCAAAATCTTGAAAGCCTTTTGCAATTGAAGAAGACACAGACCTTATGTGTTTCTCAAAAGTAAGTTTGTTGTCAATAATCACATAAAAGATTTTAAAAGAGTCATACAAAGTTAAAGAAACATTATCAATGCTGATATCAAGATGTTGAGGAGCCACAGTCCTTGTTCTACTTACAATCATACTTTGAGTTTCATTATGATTCAACTTCATACCACATAATTTGCACTATGCACTAATTTTAGCTAAATCTCTATTAAGGGATTCACCAACCCCAGATCTACATTATGATGGAATTGATGCAAAGAGAGTAGCATCATCTGCATATGCAACAAGCTTGTTTCTAGACTAAATGTCATGTGTATACAATATGAAAAGTAAAGGGCCAAGCACACTACCCTGAGGAACACCGGATATCACTACCATAAAGATTACCTGCCTTCTCTCTATACATAGTATGTCTATAGTGAGGGTATGTGACGGAAAGGGGATAGCTGTAGGGCCTGCAACAGCACACCAAAAGAATTCTTGAAAATGAGATAATACTTAACCTCTCTTCTGTCAACTGTCAATAATTATCATTACTACTGATATGGAGAGACAGACTCCCCCCCCCCCACTCCCCTTGAGGAGATCCTTTTCCTTAGAGAAGAAAATTTATCTTGTTCCCTGAAGAGAGAGAGAGAGAGAGAGAGAGAGAGAGAGATTCTTAGTCTCATTTTCATCTGTTTTACTTTTCTCTCTCACTCTTTTTCACTGCAAAAGGATAATTATCATACAGACAGAGAGAGAGAGAGAGAGAGAGAGAGAGAGAGAGATTCTTAGTCTCATTTTCATCTGTTTTACTTTTCTCTCTCACTCTTTTTTCACTGCAAAAGGATAATTATCATACAGACAGAGAGAGAGAGAGAGAGAGAGAGAGAGAGAATTCTTCGTCTTATTTTCGTCTATTTTATCTTTTTCTCTCCCTCTTTTTCACTACACAATAATTACCATTGAACCCAGTGAAGCTGAGAGAGAGAGAGAGAGAGAGAGAGAGAGAGATCCCCGGGGCTCTAAAAATTACAGCCAACTCCATCAAATTGACACCCTGTTACGCGATCAATTCGAGAATGAGAGACATACAGTAATCTACAGGGAATTTGCATACAGGGACATACAGGCGGTGTTTGTGTGTTCGTTTGTCTGTCACACGCAAATTGGCCTGATTAAATTAGAATATTGAAATTTAATTTAGAATTTCGAAGTAAACATCAGAATTTCGTAGATCTATGACTAAATTTTCTTAAGTTTGTAACTACAGAGACACTCTCTCTCTCTCTCTCTCTCTCTCTCTCTCTCATATATATATATATATATATATATTCAGTAACCCACCCAGCTGGTAAGGCTGAGTAACCACGTTCGAATCTCCCAAAAAAATGCAAATCCCTCTACACCAAAGCAGATTAGGTACCTAGTTGTTAGTAAACTGCTGAGGGTCACACTAAGTTGAAGAGAAAACAGGCGATATTGGTCACCTACAAACTACGGACACTAAATCAAGAGAATGTCAGCACTATTCTCTAACAGGTAAGTAACAAAAGCAATGGCCTCTCGGTTACCATGGCAACCGGCCTGCGTCTTCCCATCGCCTCCCAGAAACCAAAACAAACATCCCGTTTTCTATGAGGAACTCTGGACAGAAAACGATGCCTGGGATTTTTAAAGAAGTCAGCTCTTTAACATACAGGGGTTTCAAATCTCTATTGCCTTCTTGTGATGTTGTACTATTACACAGGATCTACTTGGATTGACTCACTCACTCACTCACTCTCTCTCTCTCTCTCTCTCTCTCTCTCTCTCTCTCTCAGAAGGCAGCTTTCGGACATCTTGTTATTTGACTGATGGCGACTGAAGGGAAGAGAGAGAGAGAGAGAGAGAGAGAGAGAGAGAGAGAAACACACATTATTTATATATATATATATATATATATATTAATATATATATATATATATATTTATATATATATATATATATTATAAGCAAAAACAACAAAGGCAGCCATTTCTACACTACTGCAGGACAAAAGACTCAGACATGTCGTTATTCAAGTGTATGGTTTCGCCATTTCATCAACAAGTTGGATTTGTGATGGTGGGAGACATTAGTCTGATCGCTCACAACAACCAACCTAGTATGGGTGGCATTAACTAGTAGAGATTTGCTGATCACGGTGATACGCAAACCCTTTCACCACGCTAAGGTATCCCACACTGAGATATAGATATGCTATATTTTTTCCCAATATTTATCACAAAAAAAAACCTCTCTCTCTCTCTCTCTCTCTCTCTCTCTCATCAATAGCAACCCAACAGCTCCTTTGTTTGATATAAAAAAAAAAAAATTCAAAATGATCACCTATTGTCCACAATTCCACTAGACCACATTCAACAATAATTTGAATCACTCAGCAAACGAGAAGAGGAGGAGAGGGCCCCGCCCCTAACAAGGGATATCTATCATTAAGCTTAATTAGTCACATTGATGTCCATTCACTGAAGAACCCACAAACATATTCCCATCGTAGCTTGTCATCTACAAGGCTATTAGCGTTCATTCGCTGTTTGTTCGTTCCGGAGCGTCCCTCTCTATTGGATATAGGGGCTTTCGCGTTGGGTGCCCGCATTCAGATCTCATAGCTATGGACTCCTGCGTTAGCAGCCTGTATTTAAAGCTCAAAGGTACAGACTCCTGCGTTGGCAGCCCGTATTCAGAGCTCAAAGATATGGACTCTTGCCTTGGCCTCTCATATTTAGAACTCGAAGGTACACTCTTGCCTTGGCCTCCACTATTAAGAGCACAGAGTAATGAACTATTTCGTTAGTAGGCCGTATTCAGAGCTCAGAGGTACAGACTCTTGCGTTAGCAGCCTGTATCAGAGCTCAGAGGTATGGACTCTTGCGTTAGTAGCCCGTATTTAGAGCTCAAAGGTATGGACTGTTAAATTGGCAGCTCATAGGTATGGACTAATGCATTAGTAGCCTGTATTCAGAGCTCAGAGATACGGACTACTGCGTTAGCAGCCTGTATTCAGAGCTCAGAGGTATGGACTCTTGCATAACCAGCCCGTATTTAGAGCTCAGAAGTATTGGCTCTTGAGTTAGCCGCCCATATTCAGAGCTCAGAGTTATGGACTCTTGAGTTAGCAGCCCGTTTTTGGAGCTCAGTGGTATGGGCTAAAGCATTAACAAACCTGTAGTCAAAGCTCAGAGGTATGGCCTCTGGCATTAGCAACCCGTATTCAGAGTTCAGAGGTACGGAATCTTGCGTTAGCAGCCCGTATTTAGAGCTCAAGGGTTACGATTCTTGAGTTGACAACCCATATTTAGAGCTCAAAGGTACTGGCTTTTGTGTTGGCAGCGCGGATTTAGACCTCAGCGGTATGGACTTTGCATGGGCAACCCATATTTAGAGCTCAGAAGTATGGAATCTTGCGTTGGTAGCCCATATTTAGAGCTCAGAGGTACGGACTCTTGTGATGGCAGCCTGTATTTAGACCTCAAAGAACGGATTCTTTCATTACTTTCCCTTATTTAGAGCTCAGAGGTACGGACTTTTGTGTTGGCATCCCCTATTTAGAGCTCAGAGGTTCAGTTAGACACAGGAATATCTGGCACACCTCACTGAATAATTACACACCTTCACACTACTCTGAGGCAGGCCGACACACAGGAACTTGCTACGCACTAATGGTCAGGTATCCCACTTTACACTCTGTAGATGTGTCTGGTAAGATGAATTTGAAAGAGGGATTGACAAGGTGATGATGAAATGATAAAAAAAAAGAAAAAAAAAAAGCTCCCGAGTTGTGACTGGGCGACAGAGACTCCAGAGTTTAAAATACCTGGGTGCTGGCTCCTGTTCGGTCCTCACCAAATATTTCTTTTGCTTATACCATCTTTACTAACTGAGCACCAGAGAGGAAATGCCATTATGAGTCAAATATGGCTGTACACCCTTCCTTATAGAAAATGGTCACTAGCTTATTACCCATAAGGTGGAAGTAGCACTGTATGAAAATCTGTGAAGTATTTGGCAGGGTAGGATGCCCCACTACAATGCATCTTTCGATCCGTATTCCATCTTTCTAGGCGTTGATGAAACATGGAATCGAGCAAGCAATGACGTTCCTTCGACGACGAAGAGATTAAAAGGCAGTGGATGCATGTCGGAAAGCAAGATTGTTTGATTGATTTGAAGTTTTCTGCATCCTGACATCTAAGGTCATCGGAAAGCAAGAAAGTTCCAGATCCTGTTGAGTATATCAATTGTATTTCACCGGTACCAGCAACTTCTCCTCACATTCCACGAACGACGCAAACATACCAACAGTAACATGTGGCATCCCACCATCAATGGTTGCCAACTATTGCCGGATTAAAAATCCTATTCTTAACACAACTTGGTAAAATTGGCAAATAGCTCATTATGGGTAAATTATTTATCATATCTAATTTTAATACTTGGTTAAACGACCTAATACTATGCCTTTAAGTATTCAGTTGTATCTAATTATATAATTCTAAAACTAATCTCAGCGCTAATTTTGATGGAAAATATACTGCAAAAGAAAATTTGCTATGAGGAGAGAGAGAGAGAGAGAGAGAGAGAGAGAGAGAGAGAGATGAAAATGTTTCCACCCAAGGGTTATCACCTCATTCAGCACCTTTGAAAAAAATCTGATCAAAGTCAGGAAAAGTCAGAAATTGTATATTGGATCAATTCAATGAATATGGTTAAGTATCCTACGCCATGTAAGCTATACGAGAGACATAGCTGGGATGCTATACGAGCCACGCGAGCTATGGCTAAGAGGGGATAAATATTTGTACATAGATACACATATGTGAACTAGATTTTAATACCATTATCTCTCTCTCTCTCTCTCTCTCTCTCTCTCTCTCTCTAACAGTACGTTAAACTTATTTGTACGTGCTGCACCAGATAAGTCCTTATTATATATATATATATATATATAGAGAGAGAGAGAGAGAGAGAGAGAGAGAGAGAGAGAGAGAAAGAGAGAGAGAGAGAGAGTAAAAGGAGCTAAAAATAGCTTATAATCTCTTATATACAAGGTATCATAATTATCATTATGATTATAATTATCCTCATTATACTGATACATCTGTAACAAATAAACATAAAAAAAAATAATTCGAATAACAATTAAAACAAAAAATAACAAGAAAACTATTTCAAACAACCACATCTTTTCCTCTATCTCTCTCTCTCACTTTTTCGAATTCGTATCTCCTTTCTCTTCCCTAATGGCACCACCACCCCTAACCCCTCCCCCACTCATCGAAGAGGGAGGGGGAGAGATATCCCCTCCACCCCACCCACCCCCCCTCCTCCATCTTTTTCAAGTATTGGCCAGGAATAATATGAAGTAATTGAAAGCGGGCCCTGTGTCGTCCCAAGGTGCCACCCTGTCTGCTCCTCTTCTCTGTCGAGACAGAGAATCGATCGCGTAGTTTTGACGCCACGGACAGAAAAGAGAAAGAGAGAGAGAGAGAGAGAGAGAGAGAGAGAGAGAGAAAATTAGATGATGATGATACCACTGTTTTCCATTTGAGAGACTTTAGAAGATGTTGATACCTCTGTTTTGCATTTGAGAGAGAGAGAGAGAGAGAGAGAGAGAGAGTGATGATACCACTATTTTGCATTTGAGAAACAGAGAGAGAGAGAGAGAGAGAGAGAGAGAGAGAGAGAGATGATACCCCTCGTTTGCATTTGAGAGACATTGACAATCATGGTTTTCGATCCGCGAAATAAAAATAAAAAATCCATTATATGGCAACACTGAAAACTTTTATATGAACAGGAGAGAGAGAGAGAGAGAGAGAGAGAGAGAGAGAGAGAGAGATGATAACACATCTTGATCTACTATATAGCATTTGGAAAATACTGTTCGCTTCACGCCATAAAAATGAACAACCCAGCATCTGGCAACGCTTTAAAATTAAAAATAATAATGAAACAAATCCATTGCATTTTGGAAAATGTTAGAAATATCATTCCGCGCCATGAAAATAAAAAACCCATTATCTGGCAACAGGATGAAAGGAAACCTAATTGCAAATTGGGGTGAAAATAATGGTAGAGGGAATGACAGTTCCACACTAATGGCGTAAGTCTTATTGGGTGGGGAGTAACTGGCAACTGTTTGATGTTTACATAGAGAGTTGACAATTAGTGATTTTTAGGATGACATTAGTATGGGGTAATTTATATTCGATTCGTTGGGCAAATATAAGTATTTGTTTTTGGTTATTATAAAAGTAGGTATTATCAATTATAGGAGTAATATTATATTATATTACATTATATCATATATATATATATATATATATATATATACAGACCCTTTCTGAGTGGGGACACCTTAACGTGGTGAAAAGGTTTGCGTATCGCCATGATCAGCAAAGCTGTACCAGTCAGGGCCACCTCTACTAGGTTGATTTGCTGCGAGCGATCAGACGAAAACCTCCCACCATCACCAATCCGCCCTGGCCACAGCGTGGTGATGAAAACTGGCCATGCCCCAGACATAGGACATGTGTGAGGCATATGTCCTACAGTGGATTAGAAACGGCTGTATTTTTTATATGAAAAATATATATAATAGAAATAACTTATAGAAGAAATCAGCTGACGAGGCATAATTCCCACAACGACCCCAAGTTTGGCCCGGGCCAAATCTTGCCTAAGCTTCAACAGGTGTCACTCAACAGGTAGGCGAGCACACACAGATTTTCGATTACCCTAACTGAACAGATTCCCACTTATAACTGGAGTCGGTGGAGGAGAATTGGGAATCACTGGGAATTCTTAATGATTCTGGGTTACATATGGGTGAGAGGTACGAATGGGAATCAATAGATTCAGGTCAATAATGTCAATGTGAAATTAAGAATCATTATCACTAATTATCACTAAGAATTAGCAAATACAATAAAAATTGACAATAAAAATAAGGGAATAACGAACACCAAATGATAGAATCACTAATAATCAACACTAAACAATAAATAAAAATCACAATAAAAATAAATAATACTATTATTATTATTATTATTATTATTACTAGCTAAGCTACAACACTAATTGGAAAAGCACTATGCTATAAGACCAAGGGACTCCAACAGGGGAAAATGACCCACTGAGATAAGGAAATAAATAAACGATATGAGAAATAACCAACGAATAAAATATTTTAAATTACAATAACAACATAAAAACAGAAACAAGGAGCACAGAATCATTACGACTCAACACAGACATTAACTTCAAAGGGACATACTTACCACGACTTTCGAAGACTCCAGCTGGTGAGAGGACCTAAAGAGGGCGTCTCCACCCTCGGAGGAGGCACTGTTACAGGATGCTATCAAGACTGGAAATGAGCGAGGTTGGCTGGAACACTAAGGAGGACATCTTTGGTGGGGGGGGGGGTGGAAAACAACAACAAAACAACAATAACAAGAGGGGTAGCAGATAGAGCAGGCAGAATTAGATGTAGAAGATTGTTTTTTTTTTTTTTTTTTTTTTTTTTTTTGAATGCTGGAATTTTGGAATGTGGTCTGGAATGTAGAACTTTGTGTTTTAAAATGCTGGAATTATGAAAATGTGGTCTGGAATGTGGAAAATTTGTTTTTTCTGATGCTGGAATTATGGAATAGGGTCTGGAATGTAGAAGATTGTTTTTGTTTTTGTTAATGCTGGAATTATGGAATGTGGTCTGGAATGCTGGATGACGTAGGGAAGAGATAGAGAAGAGAATAGGTGGAGATAAGGAAGACAAAGGAAGAGAAATATAAAGGAAGAACTTGTTTAGGTGGGAGAGACAGGTGATAAGAAAATTGGAAGACTGGAATACTTTGCAGACAGAAAATTAAAGCTTTGAATGAAGAGGAAAAAACTGGAATAGAGGAATGAACAAGTGTTCCAGAGAGACTGGAAGATGGATAAAGTGTTCCTAGAAGGTGAAAAAAGTGTTCCAGAGAGACTGGAAGATGGATAAAGTGTTCCTAGAAGGTGAAAAAAGTGTTCCTGAAAGACTGGAAGACGAAGAAAGTGTTCCTGGAAGGTGAAGAAATTGTTTCTGAAAGATTGGAAGATGAAGAAAGTGTTCCTGAAAGACTGGAAGACGAAAAAAGTGTTCCTGGAAGATGAAGAAAGTGTTTCTGAATGACTGGAAGATGAAGAAAAATTTGCTGAAAGACTGGAAGATGAAGAAAGTGTTCCTGAAAGACTGGACGACGAAGAAAGTGTTCCTGGAAGGTGAAGAAAGTGTTTCTGAAAGACTGGAAGACACTGGAAAGTGCAGAAAGTGTTCCTGGAAGACTGGAGGATGTAGAAAGTGTTCCTGGAATGTGAAGAAAGTGTTCCTGGAAGACTGGAAGATCAAGAAAGTGTACCTGGAAGATGAAGAATTATTCCTGGAAGACGAATATACAAATATTCCTGGAAGCTGAGGAAAATGATCTTCGAAACTGAGATAAAAAGAGACAGTAGACGAAAAAAGAAAGCAAAAGAAAGGAAAGACAGGACAGTTAACAGAAAAACAATAACAAAAGACAGGAGAAAAGAGAAAAGATAACAGAAGGACAGGGCCCAGAGAAGGAAGAGAGAGATAGAGACAGATAGGGAGGGAGGCCTCACCAAATAGATGCTCACAGGACGAAGGATGCTGTAAAAGTCCTCCTCCTCCTCTCTCATTCGCTCTGGATTCAGAAGGGGGGGGGGCGTCACACACACAAACAAACATACACACAAACACACACACACACCAGAAGACTCCTGTCGCCCCG
>NC_090767.1:12608547-12613547 GCF_036898095.1 Palaemon carinicauda
CACTCGGGCACACTATTCTACCTAATTTCTCTCTCTATTGTTTTGTTAAAGTTTTCATAGTATATATATATATATATATATATATAAATAAAAGATTTATTTCAATGTTGTTACTGTTCTTAAAATATTTTATTTTTCCTTGTTTCCTTTCCTCACTGGGCTATTTTCCCCTGTTAAAGCCCCTAGGCTTATAGCATCCTGCTTTTCCAACTAGGGTTGTAGCTTAGCAAATAATGATAATAATAACAATACTAATATTCAGAACTTCAAACTCCGTTCTAAAGTTTGTATATGTGGGACCGATGTTAACAATTTCTTATCCATTAATTATACTGCATATAGTTAAATTTCCTTTCCTCACGGGCTATTTTCCCCTGTTGGAGCCCTTGGGTTTATAGCATTCTGCTTTTCCAACTAGGGTGGAAGCTTGGATAGTGATGATGATGATGATGATGATGATGATGATAATAACAATAATAATAATAATATTCAAAAATTGAAACTTCTTTCTATAGTTTATATATGATTGGTGTAGACAGTTTCTTATCCATAATAGTTAAATTTCCTTTCCTCACAGGGCTATTTACCCCTGTTGGAGCCCTTCGGCTTATTGCCTTCTGCTTTTCCAACCAGGGTGGTAGCTTGGATAGTGATGATGATATTAATAAAAATAATAATAATAATAATAATATCTGTATTGGACCAAATTTCTCTAACCAAGCTGAGAGAGATTCACTAACCAGATGGACGCTAGCCAAGAGCTACAACTGATCAGCCAGAGAGAGAGAGAGAGAGAGAGAGAGAGAGAGAGAGAGAGAGAAAAGAAAAAAAACTCTCTCTCTCTCTCTCTCCCTAAAGGTTTCTCTGTTTGCTATGTAAACAAACCTTCTGTTCCATTTTTCTTTCCCTGCTATTTACCTTGTTATCAATCCTCTCTCTCTCTCTCTCTCTCTCTCTCTCTCTCTCTCTCCTATTCCATTTTCAATAAACATTTCCAAAACACTACCTGGCAACTGTTGCGACAAAATGTAAACAATACGTTCACTAACGTTTCCTCTACAACGCTTCCCTACTATCGATCGTACAGTCGTCTGAACGAGGCATTTCATTCACTATAATACCAATTCATTCATTAGTTTGTTTACCTAAATCTTAATGTAATCTATGGTATATACAGTATATCAAATGGTATACCAAAACGTTTCGTTATGTAAAGTTTCGTGCAAACGTTTTACGCCATCGGATGCAATGTCTTATGAACGGTGCTTTTGTATAACTCGGTATGAAGTCTGGCTTATCTTGAGCCCCATTAGATATAGTGTGAATTCTCGCCAATTAAGACCTATGAGAGAGAGAGAGAGAGAGAGAGAGAGAGAGAGAGACATGAACCATACCTCTAATCCAGCCATCATCAGCCACCATCTTCGACACCACCATAATAGGGACAATTAATTATTATTACAAATTACCCTCGCTCTCTCTCTCTCTCTCCCCTGACTCATCTTCCATCTTAACAGAAGCACACAATTGAGGAAGGCCTAAACAGGCATAGAAGGGTTTAAGGACTATATCAACTCATTGTTCCTCAATGAGGTGTTCTTATCCTGGAGAAAATTAATCTACATCTTGTAGACACTGGAGCAAATTAAGAGAGAGAGAGAGAGAGAGAGAGAGAGAGAGAGAGAGAGAGAATGCTAATTGAATGGACCCTCAGTTCCCAGGGCCCGGGTTCGATTCCCCGGCCAAACAGAATCTATTATCTTTTCAGTTGATTCCCCCTTGGGTCTCTGATCCCATGGTAGAGAGAGAATTCAGATATTAGGAGTATAACATGGCTTCTATGAGTGTGTGCATAAATATATATTACTTGCTAAGCTACAACCCTAATTGGAAAAGCAGGATGCTATAAGTCAAGAGGATCCAACAGGGATAATAGCCCAGTGACGAATTAAACAAGGAAAAAATATTTTAAGAAGAGTAACATTAAATAAATCTCTCTTATATAAACTACAAAAACTTTAACAAAATAAGAGGAAGAGAAAGAAGATAGAATAGTGTGCCCAAGAACAATGGTTTGATTTTGGAGTGTCCTTCTCCTAGAAGAGCTGCTTTCCATGGCTAAAGTGTCTCTTCTACCCTTAAAAGGAAAGTGGCCACTGAACACTTACAGTGCAGCAGTTAACCCCTTGAGCGAAGAACTGTTTGGTAATCTCAGTGCTGTTAGGTGTATGAGGACAAAGGAGGATATGTAAAGAATAGGCCAGACTATTCGGTGTGTGTGTGTGTAGGCAAAGGGAAAATGAACCGTAACCACAGAGAAGGATCCAATGTAGTACTGTCTGGCCAGTCAAAGAACCCCATAACACACTGGCTTTTACTTCTATATACACACATACATACACACACACACATATATATACACACACACACACACACACATATATATATATATATATATATAATATGTATATATATATCACAATTATCTTTTCCTACGCCAATTGACGCAAAAGGCCTCGGTTGGATTTCACCAGTCATCTTTATCTTGGGCTTTTAATTCATTACTTCTCCATTCATCATATCCTACTTCACGCTCCCTAGTTCTCAGCCACATAGGCCTGGGTCTTCCAACTCTTCTAGTGCCTTGTGGAGCCTAGCTAAACATTTAGTGATCTAATCTCTATAGGGAAGTGCGAAGAGCATGCCCAAACCACCACCCTCTACCCCTCATCATGATCTCATCCACATAAGGTAATTGAGTGGTCTCTTTTATATAGGTGACAACACATTCCCTTGTAGTACTCCGCTGTTCACAGGAAATTAATTTGATAGGACTCCATTATACGTATATATATATATATATATATACATGCATATAATGTGTATATACATATATATACACACACACACACACACATACATATATATATATATATATATATGTATGTATATATATGATGTATATGTGTTTATATACATACATACACACATATGTGTATACATGCATGTATATATATATATATATATATATTTCCTTTTTCCTATAATATAATATGTATATTATATTATATATATACACACATATATATATTTATATATATAAATCCTTTTTCCACAGGATTTAACTACAAGACGACATTTTCATAAAATAAGACAAGAACTAAAAACGAATAAAAACCCCCCTTTGAAAACCCAAAATTCCCACCAATCAATACATCTTACGACCAGCCTCGTCAAGTACCATCTGTCTTGTCTGTCTGTCTGTCTGTCTATTGGTTAATTAACACCCCAGGATAAACCAGACAATCAAATAAATCAGACCTCCTTGTGTTAAGGGGGAGTCACACCTCGAGATATCAATGCCATAGTCTAATTATCCTTAATTAAAAGTCATACCTCTCAGTAGGATAATCATGGTGGTAGGTGTGTTTGCTGTAACACACACACACACACACAGATTCATCCCTTCTAACCCTCTCCCCCCTTTCCTAAATAGAACCCCATCCGCTGGGGTATGACTACTCTCTCTTCCCCCTACCCAATGGATGGATGGGAGAGACCAATAGGTATACGTCTTGTCGCTGAGCGTGATCGCAAATATCATTATATATATATATATATATATATGTGTGTGTGTGTGTATATATATGTAAATATAAATGTACTATATAATTATGCATATATATATATATATATGTATGTTTATATATACAGTATATATATATATATATATATATGTTTATATATATTTATATATATATATATATATATACATATATATCCAGACACTTGCTCTTTATTATATAGGGGAGATATATGACAACTTTATCACTAATACTCGTAATTTATTATTGTTCAAATAAACCACCATTAAGTTTCAATATCAAATTCACAAAAGCAAGTTCCTTTAACTATTCATATCTGCCCATCCAAGGACTCGACCCCATGACTGATAAAAATAAGGATAAACATCAGACTATTTACACCACACTCACTCAGCTGTAACAATTGATCTAAACAGTCTAACGTTTAACCTTATTTCTATCAGCGCTAGCTTTTTGTCCTTGGCCGAGCAAAACTATTTATCATTTAAGGAATTTCCCTACGAGTCTGAGATCCCATGGCAGAGTGAATTTGATATTTAAACTTATTTGTGGCTTATATAAATTATATATATATATACATATATATATACATATATATATACATATATATATATATATATATACATATATATATATATATATATATAATATATATATAATTATATATGTATATACATACATACATATACATATATATATATAAATATATATATATATATATATTTATATATATGTACATATATATATATATATATATATTTATATATATATATATATATATATTTATATATATGTACATATATATATATATATTTATATATATATATATATATATATATGTACATATATATATATATATATATATGTACATATATCCAGTAAGAATATACTTCAAAACATAAGACCCTTCGCATCACATAGCTACCGTACCGCACACGAAGCTAAAATAATAGGCACATTATACGTTTGTACACCCAAATGTTATTATTTCGAAACACACATTATAGATACGTACTTTAAAGTATGCATATATGTACATAGGCATTACGTTGTACCGAGCACGTACATACTTGCGTGTCACAGTAATCTACAATGGATAATATGACTACAAAAATGTAAAAAGTTTTAATGTACTTACCATCCATCAGTGGACCATCTCCCTGTAAAAGCAAAATCATCAAATTAATATAAAATATTATGAGTCAAAATACCTGACTAAGAACTAGAGGAATTTCAATACTGAAACAAACAAAGATTTGGTAAATTTTACAGTCTTCTTCCTTAACCCTGGATAGGTACGGTCCTCGGACACCCCTTTAAGGGAATACTCGGACGCGAACGACCCCGACGCCAAAAAAAATTCTTGAAAAATCAGTTTTTGCAGTAACCTCCTTT
>NC_090767.1:12618547-12698547 GCF_036898095.1 Palaemon carinicauda
TGGAAACAAATGTTTCAGAATGAAGAGGGTTGGGAACATACGACTTGGACCCTACCATACTTAGGACTCTCCTGACCTTGAAAAGGGGAACCCTCATGACTACGAGTATAACTTATACCCTGTGAGAGGAGCCAGATGAGTTTCATACCTTATTTCCATTGGCGAGTCCAGCTGAAACTGGTTACAGACTAGGATACCCAGATGGGAGGAAGAAGGAAGGTGCAGAAGATAGATGGATGTCCTTCTAAAACCTAGTGTAACACAGAATCCTCGACCAATGGCTACTGTCCCCTGAAAGGGCGTAAGGTAGCTACAGCACCTGTTGACCTGCCACAATAGGCCCTATAGAAAAGGTGTTTAGAGACCTATGTGTCACATCGGTTAAATAGTGAGAGGTGAATGTAGATTGGCGCTTCCAGACTCCAGCTCTTAAGACTTGGGAGACTGAAAAATTCTTCTTAAATGCCAGGGAGGCAGCCACTCCCCTAACTTGATGGGCTTTGGGTTGAGCTACCTCTGGGTTTCTGTGAATGGCTCTCGCATAACTTTCTTGAGCCAGAAAGAGATGGCGTTGCGAGGGATTCTCGTCTTTACCTTGTTGGTACTGAGGAAGAGATGAGGGAGGCGTGGTCTGAAAGGTCTGGTGCGCTTCAGGTATTTCCTTAGCGCCCTGACTGGGCACAGTAGCAATTGGTCAGTATCCTGTGTTACCCTATTGAGGCTGGAAAATTGAAATTCTCTAAACCTCTCATCGGCCGATGAAGGATTCTGAGTTTTGGCCACAAAGCCTGGCACGAAGTTGAGAGAGTCTTCCCCCCACCCTCTAGTATGGGTGACTTCATAGGACAGACCATGAAGTTCACCAACCCTTTTTGCCGAGGCCAGAGCTATTAGGAAGACGGTCTTAAGGGTTAGGAAGTAGTCAGAGGTCCTATTTAAGGGCTCATAGGGTGGTCCCTTCAAGGAACGTAAGACCAGGGATACGTCCCAAGGTGGTGGTCTAATCTCAACTGGGGGGCAAGATCTCTTAAAACCTCGAATCAACAAGGTGATATCTTCTAAGGTGGAAAGGTCAACCCCTCTTAGTCTACAGATGAGGCTTAAGGCTGAACGATAGCCTTTAATTGCCGAGACTGAGAGGAGTTTCTCCTCCCTAAGGTACACCAGGAAGTCTGCCACTATTGGAAGAGAGGGATCGAGTGGAGACACGCCTCACCCTCTACACCAAGCTGCAAACACTCTCCATCTTGCTTGATAGAGGTTTGTGGAAGATTGGCGCAGGTGCCTGGACATGTGCTCAGCCACCTTCTCTAAAAAGCCTCTGCTACTGACGAGAGACTGGACACCCTCCAAGCGTGAAGCTTCAGAAAGTGGATTCTCCCGTGGGGGATACCACTGTGTGGCTGCGTCAACAGAAGGGGTTCTGGAGGCAGAAACCTTGGAACTTGAACCAGCAGGGAAAGATGGTCTGCGTACCACTCCCTGCTTGGCCATGCCAGAGCTATTAGAGTTAGCTTACAGTTCTGGGAGGTCCTGAGTTTGTTGATCACCCTTCTGAACAGGCAAAAGGGTGGAAAGGCATAAGCGTCTAGGTTGTCCCAGGAATGTTGAAGGGCGTCCTGAATCGCTGCCTGATGGTCTGGAACTGGGGACCTGTAGCGGGGAAGTTTCGCATTCAGAGAAGTGGCAAACAGGTCTATTGTGGGGAAACTCCACAAAGCTATTACTGTCATTGCTACTCGAGGATCCAAAGACCATTTGCCACTCAACACTTGGTGATGCCTGCTCAGTTGATCCGCCACGATGTTTCTCCGGCCCGGAATAAACCTGGCCGTGAGAGAAATGTTGTGACTTTCCGCCCACTGGCAAATCTGGACTGCTAGCAGGCAGAGGTCTCTTGCCAGAGTACCCCCTTGTTTGTTGATGTACGAGACGGCTGTGGAGTTGTCGCTCATCAGCACCACCTCTCGTCCTTGTAGATCTTTTCCAGGCTGCTAATAATTCCAGGTGATTTATGTGGAGAGTTTGCTCTATCGGAGACCAAACTCCTGATGCTAATTTTGGGCCAAGGTGGGAACCCCAGCCCTGTAGCGATGCGTCCGAAAAGAGTTTTAACTTCGGACTGGGGCTTTGGAGGGGAATGCCCTTTTGGGTATTCTCTCTGGTTGACCACCAATGAATATCTTGTAACACCAGAGCTGGAACCTCCACTGACAAGAATGGGGAATCGATCTTTTGAGACCAATGGGTCTTCAGATGCCACTGGAGATTTCTCATTCTCGATCTTCCGCCTGGAACTAGTTTTTCCAGGGAGGAAAGATGGTCCAAAAGACTCTGCCACGACTTGGCTGTAGGCGGTAGTGGAGACAAGAGATGGGTGATGGATTGATCCAGTCTCCGAAGTCTGTCTTCCGAAGGGAACACCCTCCCTACCTGGGTGTTGATGGACCTACCCAGATATTTTAAGACTTGGGTTGGAGTCAAGCAAGACTTCTCTGCGTTTACAAGGATCCCCAGGTCCTTGCAAAGGTCTAGAAGTCTTCTCAGGTGATCCAGAGCTAGTTCCCTGGACGAGGCCAGGAGTAGCCAATCGTCCAGGTATCTTAGCAGACGTATTCAGTGCTTGTGAGCCCACGAAGATAAGAGTTTGAAAACCGTCGTAAAGACCTGTGGGGCGGTCGAGAGGCCGAAGCATAGGACTTTGAACTCAAAGATTCGACCCTGAACCAGAAAGCGCAGGAATTTCCGAGATGTGCGATGGATCGGCACTTGGAAATATTCATCCCTTAAGTCCACCGAAGCCATAAAGTCTCCTGGACGCACCGCTTGGGTCACGGAGGCTGCGGTCTCCATTTTGAATGGAGTTTGCTTCACAAACTGGTTCAAGGTCGAGAGATCGATTACGGGTCTCCAACCTCCTGAGGCGACTAAAAAACCCCGGGGAGGCGTTGGAGACCTCTTGAATGGTGCCTTTTAGGAGTATGCTATGGATCTCCCGAGCTAGGACTTGCTGTTTCCCTGGATCCCGAGGGATCTAGGAGGACGTGATCGGGGGAGGAATTAGAGGAGGAGGAGAGTCTATGAAGGGGATGCGGTACCCCCAACGAAGCACCTTGATGGTCCATTGCATGGCCCCCATAGCTTTCCACCTCCTCCAACTCCACTGCAAGCACCCCCCTACGCACTGTGAAGGGGGAGCCTTGACCCTATTTCTGTCTAAGGTTCCTCCCTCTGCCTTTAGCCTTAGGAGGAGCCGACTTTCATTTGCCCATGGGTTAGGCTATAAAAGAGGGGCGGCTGAGGTTCTTGGCTGGGAGTGGAGTTGCGGTTGTGGTTTTGGGTGGTGGAGTTGGCTGCTGTTGCATTGTGCGAAGGAAAGCAGCCTTTTGCATCGCGTTGTCCTGCGTCTCTTTCCTCCAAGTATCTAAGGCAGAGGAAACTGCCTGTTTAGAAAAGAGGAGAGGTTGCAGAAGATCCAAGTTCCTCAAATCTGACTTCTCGCTCTTACCGATGCTCCTAGGAAGTCTGGAAACCATTGATTCCCTACTTTTTAGAATCCAGTTGCCCCACATGGTTGCAGTCGTAGCAGTTAGGAAGTCCATTGTTTTGGCCCCAGCCACTAGGACTTCCTGCAGGGACTGCATGGAGTTTTGGTTTGATAGGTCTTCGTGACTTGATAGGTAGCCGACTGTGCCTGACCATGTGCCAAACCAGGATAATGCCTCCAGAAGGGACATTGACGCTGCTTCCATTGCCGAGGCTTCTGTGGCGGTGAAGGAGACAGGGAGAGATGAGTGGCTCTCTGCAGAGCAGCCAGGTGTGAGCCTTGCTGTGAGGGGATCCAGGGTCAGAGGAGAAGGGTTGGCGTCTCTGACCTTGTAAAAATGCTTTTGCCACGAAAATGCAAATTGCAGAAGTTTATGGGATCCTTGAGACTTCAAGGAACCCGTTTCCCCCGAGACCGCCTGCGAGACCTTCCTCAGACGGCCTGCAGTGTGAATAGACCAGGGAAGTTCGATTCTGGCCTTAGGGTTAGGTGGAGGGCGACATAGTTTGTCTAAAGCTTAAGCGTCGGTATGTCGCGGTGACAGATGTAAATCCCCGAGGCCTGAGATATTACAAATCGTTCTTAGAGCCCTCAGATAGGACGTCTCTAAATCCTTTGTTAGTTGTTCTTCCGAGGAATTTTCCAGTCGCGCTAATTCCTCGCGAGGGAGGGCGATAGAAGCCCGAGTATCCGGAGGTAACGGCGACGTGGAATACTCCATAGCCGTTATTCCAAAGGAAGGCTAGGCGCTGGCTAATGGCGCCACGCGCCTCTGATCTTGCCTGGAAGTCGATGGTCTAGGCGTAGGTGACTGAATTAACGGTACTGTCTCAGTAAGAGATTGCATTGATCGGCGGTCTGGCCTCTTTCCTCTGTTTTTAACCGAGGAGAAGAAGGGTTGAACCCCTGCGTCTTCTTCCAAGGTTCTCGTGAGGCTCATATTCCGTAACTCGTTAGGAAGTACGGGAACCGGAGGTGTTCTTTCTGAAACGCGAGGGCAAGGTGAATGACCCCGCGCGGATATATCCGGAGACTTGCGCGATCGGGAGGTTGAAGGACGGGAGCCCTCTCTCTCTGTTGATACGAAGCGACAGCGAGAAGAAGTGCTCTTTCTCGCTTCCCTAGAGCAATCTGAGCACCTCAAGTTAATATGTGAAGGAGAGCGATCCCGCTCAGAGTGCTCTCTTTCCTTAGTCGCGCTCCGGGCGCGATTAGATGAAAAATCGCTCCAACGGGACCGCTTATTACGCCTAGGAGAACTCTCTCGTGACTAAGAGCGAGAACGTCTCGTAGAGCTCTTCTTCTTACAGCGCCTAGATGATCCCTGGCGAAAGGAAGACGATCGCGAGGCAGAACGATGACGCGAGGATGTACTCTTCTTATGTTCATGACGAGAGCGCGTATCGTCTCTCGGCGAGACATTTCTTGAAGAGATAGAAGACGAGGAAGAGCGAGAACGATAACGTTTCTTCCTATGTCGCCTCTCTCTGCGACGAGAACGTCTGGGCGAAGGAGAGCGAGCTCTCCTTTTCCTCTTCTCTCTCTCCCTCCTAGCCTCCGAGGAGGACGAAGACTATGAGGAGGAGGAGGAGGAGGGGGAGGGGGAGGTATAGCGATGATCACGCTTGCGACGTTGAGGTTTCGTAGAAGCTCAAGGGGGAAGCGAAGTAGGCGCCGCAGAAGCTGCCGACACTTCAGCGGCTGCCGACTGGGTTGACGGGATGTAGGCGAGGTCCGGAACTCCCGAAGGTTCCAAAACAGAAGGGACCTGAGTTAGGACTGTGCCCGCGAGGAACTGGTTCCACACTTCCACCAGAGAACCAGGAAGTCCAAGAGCAGGCCATACCGCTCGTACGTGATCTGGAATAGAAGCGGTAATAGTTATTCCCGATGGTGGAAGAAATCGTCCCACAGGGAGGGGCAACGTGATCCGCCTGACCAGGGGGAATGGGGGTTAAGTCAATGGTGCCGCTCTTCCTTGACTTCCCCCCGGAGGAAAGAGGCAAGGAAGAGTCCGAAGGGAGAGATCGAGAGGCCGAAGAAGAGGCCCGAGACTCCCTACCTTTCGACGGCGAACCTGGAGGTAACGAATCCTTCTTGGATTTCTTCTTCTTCCTCTTCACGAACTTATCCCACTGAGAGGGCGACCATTCTCTACATACTTGGCAGGGGGAGCCTTCAGAACACCTATGACCTCTGCACGAAGGGCATCGGGAATGAGGATCCACCTTCGGTGGTGACATGAATGTGCCACAAGATTTCGGGGGAATCCCGGGACACTTTCTCATATTAGAGGACATCACATCTAATAAAGAAAAGAAAAAGAAAAGTTAATCAAAAACACACTAAAGAAAGGTTAGTCTGCCATTCAAACAAAACCAGCAGGAGCAGCGGTGTTACCACTGCGACGGCTAGAATTCGATTGAAGGTATTCAGTAGCTACCGACCGGCAGTCCTCCACCCCTAACAGGTGGATAACTACCGGCCCGGTAGTTAATGACCTTGTTAAGGTTTTCTGCCGTATTTTCCAGCTCGCCCTAGAATATCTCCTATAGTAAAGAATGAGGGTTTGTATTTAGTGTAGGAACAAAAACTAGTTCGCCAGTCTTGCTATCTGATCAAAACACGACCAATAAATTAGTGACTGAGAATCCAGGAAATGACGGAATATGTCCAACCCTGCTAACTCTCCTGACAAAATCCTTGCTGCTGGTTCCTTTCACAAAACATGACCCAGAGGCCTGGTTCTTTAAGGCAGAATCTATCTTAAGGTCAAAGATCCCATCATCATAAGCTGAGGCTTTACTGTACAGTACTTGAGTTCCCACCGTCCCCTTCAATTTGAATTTCACCATCATCACATAAAGACATCTCCAAGAGGGAACTTGATGGTAGTACAATCTATTTTGAAATTTAGTGTAATTTCATCCATGTCAGCAATTGATTACGATGTTTTCGAGCAAATAGCAGAGTGGTTTGCTGAGCCAGACACCACTGTCGCATACAAATCTCCAACCGCACAACAAAAGTCATCCTTCAGCATGTCCCAAGCCCTCAAAGCCAGAAAATTTCTAGACAATGTAGTGATGGTAGTACGAGAACAACGGCTTTCACAGGTCTACAAGCAACTCCAATGACTAATAGCAATTTCTGACACAGGCTGCCAACAAGAAACAAAATTGGACTTGGTGAGCAGAGTCCTCCAGAGTTATCATGCAAATCAGATAAGGCACTTAACTTCTCCCATGACGCTTGAGGATTTCCTAAGCATAGTAGAAGAGGTTCACCTAGCCCAGACATCAGAACCAATTAAACACCCCCGTAGCAGTGGCTACCCCACAGCCACAACCCCGGGGTAAAGAAGAAGCAGGCAGTGAGTCAGATTCTTCCACCTCTTAAGAGAGCTACACGGTAACATCAAAAAGCTTCCAGGCTAGAAAATACATCCCAACATACTAAATGGTCTTAACTTTAATCATTGGAGGTTTGGGAGTGAGGCTTGAAAGGATTATCAAGACTGCCTTTCACGGACTCTTCTAGGAATCTAGTAAGGGACTCAACATGATTCTACATTACCGATGATATGTCCAACATGCAATTCCATGTAGATCCAGGTGCTCGCAAATCATTCATCACAGCAACCTAGAATAAACGATTGAATACACGACCCAACGCCCTCCGTGTGTCTACTGCAAACGGTGCCTTGCTAAAGATTTATGGAACTAGAAATATGATAATGATCGATCGCAAACCCTACAGTTGCACATTCAATCACTACAGACTACAGACGTCACCTTCGCAATATTTAGACCCAACTTCCTGAAAGCATACGACATGCTGGTACACGTATCCAGACAGCAACTCTTTCCGCAAGACAGCCCTATAGCCCTCATCACACCAAGGGCAACAACAAACTCACGCTGGGTCTGGGAATCTCTTGCCTCCTTCACGAATTTCATGAAGTATTCAAGGACGACCTACAGCATGACCTTACGCACCCTATGAAACGCACCATCAAATAACATATCAACACAGAGATACTCACAGACTGCTGGCTCCAGGCAAAATACTCTACACAAAGCAATTATTATAGGGCATGAAAGCCTCCAGCCTATGGGCATCTTCCCTCAACTTGGTGCCTTACGGATATTGCATATGGCGGCCCTATGGCGAGTAACTGCGACATAATATTCAAACAGTACCAAACAGATAACCCCTACCTAACACACCTAACTACCTTGAAAGGATAAGAATATTCTTGAGGATCAATCTCCTGAAGGGGTATAACCAAGTTCCAGCAGAGAAATGAGACAGAAAATACTTTAAATAAAAGCTGCTTCAGCCTTTCGAATGTAGGTACCACCTCTCAACGTCTAACAGATGGCTTCTCCAGAGAATCACCATGCTGTATCATCAAGGTAGACAACATGCTGATCTTCAGCCCCAATTGTAAACGGCACATCAAGGACGTAAAACAGGTCCTTGAGAAGCTCAGAGAAAACAGGTTAATTGCCCTACAAGTCTGCATGAATGGGAGAAAAACACATTGAAATTTATCTCATCAAAAAAATCACATAGGTGTTAAACCACTATTTACAATGGTTCAAGCTGTTGACAATTTCTCAAGGCAAGGGAGTATTAAAGCCCTGTGAGTTTACTGGCATGACCAATTACTTTCACTGTTTTATGCCCAACAAGGCTAGAATTATATTTCCCTCATACAAACGCTTATGAAGAAAACACAAAACATTATGCTGGCTGGATAAGCAAATTATGGCATCTCAAGAAGCCAAAAAAAACCCTAGTTCTGCTACAATAATAGTATACCCTCTCTCCAGGATGTTCTTTACACAGACCACGGATGCAAGTAGCCCAGTAATGGATGCGGTACTCGAGCAGGATACAGACAAAATCCATCTTCGAAAAATATATACTGGCAGTCTGCTATAACATACGGCACTTCAAACACATGCTCGAAGGTTAGCAAATTGTGGTTTAAAGAGAAAACCAGCCCTCGATTAATGCCTTCAAATAAAAGTCAGATCGCTGGTCAGCACGTCAACTACGGCAACTATCAACACCAGGTATCTAATAATGTTACAGATGCCCTTTCCACAACATCATTAGTTGTCTAAATCAGGATATTACACCCCGAGATAACAAGCCAGAAGGACGACGGAGACTTATAGCAGCTTAAGCAGGAAAATACCACCCTATTGTGGAAGTATTTCGTCATAGGTGCTGGGAGAGATAACCATAGGCTGCAAGATGAATAGCGGATGTCCTCGCCCATTTCTTCCATTGGTTTTGAGGCTTTCAGCCTCCCCCAAAAATTTATCACACCCTTAAGGCAGCTCCAACATCCCCAACAAGACTGAACGATGCATTTGTAGAGCAATGAAGACAGACATCAAGAAAAGGGCTCTCAAATGTCTCCCCTCTCGGACATCCAAGAACAGGAGGCACACAGAACACGGGATAGGAAATAAGACAACCAACAGGCGCCTCGCTTTTATTTACGTCGATATTGTGGAACTCTAACCCCTTCCCATATACATACCTTAACACCATCATCGACCGGAATACTAGATGGCCCGAGGCAACACCTGTCAAACAGCTGACAGTGGAAAGCTGTATAAAAGCCCTAATCAATTGGATCAGCAAACAGTGAGTTGCCCAATACAACCAGTGATAGGGGTGCTAATTTCAAGGCAGCCTTACGAAGTTCCCTCACAATCAACCTCAGGACAAAAGTAAACAATGCAACGGCATATAACCCAAAAGCCAAACAATTAGTTGAGCGATTACATCACTTGTTCAATTAAGTGCTCGCCGCCAAATGTCAGGATGGAAGGAGGAAAATGGAATGAATGAATGATTTGAAGTTCTCTGGCATCCTGACATGAGGGAAAATGAACTTACCATGGATCTTGATAACAACCACACTTGCCCCCCTCAACGCTTCCCCGGGAGTGGCGCACTACAAACAATCGTTAGTGATGCATGCAGATGTAAATTTATTTCAGGATACAAATGAATCCACCACCCACTCCAATATCTGAAGATTGATTGATTGATTTGAGGTTTTCTGGCATCCTGACATCTAAGGTCATTGATGCCGAACAATATCTGAAGAGCAGCATAAGAAATTGAGAGAAATGTACCACAAACAAGAGATCCTACATCCCCGCAGAACTAGAACATAGCAGATATTCATTGTCAGGATAGTTTCACTCCATGCCCCTTGTCACCTGCATCCTTAGGACCTCATTGCATCCTACAGCGCAAAGAAAAGTGCTACGAGATATCAGTATAAGGAAGTACTACCTGGATATCAGACAGTAGACAAGCTTAAACTAGCATGCACTGTGGAGTACGATTAAGTGACCCGAGTCCTTTCCTCTCTTGGGGAGTAGCAATGTGAGAACACAACCTTACATGAATATGAAAACTGCCTTACAACAAATACAAGACAACATAGAAGATATTTTCATTTATTTCAGGAATGCCAATAATTTATCTTATAAATATGATATTTTCAATTTAAAATAAATTTTTGAATATACTTACCCGGTGAATATATATATAGCTTACGTCTCCGACGGTCGACAGATTCCAAAAACTCGCGAGCGATCGCCATGATGGTTGCCGGGTGTGCCCACCAGCGCCGACTATCGCCCAGATACCGCATATACTTCTCCAGGAGTTCAGTTCTTCTCAGTCCGTAGAGTCTCTATCGGGGAGGAAGGGAGGGCCTTTAATTATATATATTCACCGGGTAAGTATACTGTATTCAAAAATTTATTTTAAATTGAAAATATCATTTTTAAATATTAAACTTAGCCGGTGAATATATATATATATAGCTAATTCACACCCATGGTGAAGGGTAGAGACCAGTATTAAAACAATAAAGGCGTATATGCTCAAGAGTTTTTGACAAATATTCAAAAAACAAACTTAAGTATAGGTACCTGATAAGGAAGCTGACTCTGATGATTACTCTGTTTCATTAGTCCGCTATCCTTACGAAGCCCAGCGATCCTCTCAGGATGCTGAAAGACTCCCAGGAGCTGTTATAATCAGGGTGAATACCCCTACAACAGGACCTCATCAATACCCTTAATCTGGGAGCTCTCAAGAAACAATATTTTCACCACCCGCCAAATCAAAAGATTGCGGAAGACTTCTTGGTCTCCACATACAACCCTAAATAAGATTAAAAATTTCAAGAGAAGATAAAAGGATATCGGGATTAAGGGAATGTAGTGGTAGAACCTTCACCCACTACTGCACTCGCTGCTACGAATGGTCCCAACGTGTAGCAGTCCTCATAAAGAGTCTGGACATCTTTCAAATAATATGAAGCAAACACCGACTTGCTCCTCCAAAAGGTCGCGTCCATAATGCTTCTAAGGGATCTATTTTGTTTGAACGCTACTGAAGTTGCTACTGCTCTAACTTCATGAGCCTTAACTTTAAGCAAATTTAGATCCTTCTCACTTAAATGAGTGCGCGCCTCTCTAATCAACAGTTTAATAAAATAAGACAACGCATTCTTCGACATAGGCAAAGAGGGCTTTTTAACCAAGCACCATAAAGCCTCTGAATTACCTCGCAGCTGTTTGGTTCTAGTTAAATAAAATTTAAGAGCTCTAACTGGGCACAGAACTCTTTCAACTTCATTCCCAACAATCTCAGATAGACTGGGAAGTTCAAACGATTTAGGCCATGGACGAGACGGAAGTTCATTTTTGGCCAAAAAACCAAGCTGAAGCGAGCATACTGCTTTATTAGCGGAGAAGCCGATATTCTTGCTAAAAGCATGTATCTCACTAACTCTTTTCGCAGAAGCCAAGCTCACTAAGAAAAGATTCTTGAGGGTAAGATCCTTCAGGGAGGCTGAATTCAACGGTTCAAACCTGTCTGACATAAGAAACTGAAGGACCACGTCCAAGTTCCAAGCAGGAGTAGAAATATGACGCTCCTTGGAAGTCTCGAAAGACTTAAGAAGGTCTTGAAGATCTTTGTTATAAGACAGATCCAAATTTCTATGCCTAAAAACAGAAGCCAACATGCTTCTGTAGCCTTTAATGGTAGATGCAGAAAGGGAGTGACCATTTCTCAGATAAAGCAGAAAATCTGCAATCTGTGCTACAGAGGTACTGAAAGAGGAAAATAGAGGAGGACTTGCACCAGTCTCTAAATACCTCCCATTTAGATTGATAAATCCTGATGGCTGAGGATCTTCTAGCCCTCGCGATCGCTCTAGCTGCCTCCTTCGAAAACCCTCGAGCTCTAGAGAGTCTTTTGATAGTCTGAAGGCAGTTAGACGAAGCGCAGGGAGGCTTTGATGAAATCTCTTTACGTGAGGCTGACGCAGGAGATCCATCCGTAACGGTAGACTTCTTGGAATGTCTACTAGCCATAGAAGTACCTCTATGAACCATTCTCTCGCGGGCCAGAGGGGAGCAACCAACGTCAACCTGGTCCCTTCGTGAGAGGCGAACTTCTGAAGCACCTTGTTTAGGATCTTGAACGGTGGGAAGGCATAGATGTCTAGGTGAGACCAGTCCAGTAGGAAAGCGTATATGTGGGCCGCCTCTGGATCTGGAACAGGAGAGCTATAAGTCGGGAGCCTCTTTGTCAGAGAGGTTGCAAAGAGATCTATGGTGGGTTGACCCCATGTCACCCATAGTCTCTCGCACACATCCTTGTGCAGCGTCCACTCCGTGGGAATCACCTGTCCTCTTTGGCTGAGACAGTCCGCTAAGACATTCATCTCCCCTTGCACGAATCTCGTCAAAAGAGAGATGTTTCGATCTTTTGACCAAATGAGAAGGTCCCTTGCGGTGACAAAAAGGGAGTGGGAGTGAGTGCCTCCTTGCTTCGAGATGTATGCCAAGGCCGTGGTATTGTCTGCATTCACCTCCACTACTTTGTTTCGAACCAGACTCTCGAAACTCCTTAAAGCTAGATGGACTGCTAAAAGCTCTTTGCAGTTTATGTGAAGACACTTTTGGTCTGCGGACCAAAGACCCGAGCATTCCAGATTGTCCAGTGTCGCTCCCCAACCCAAATCCGATGCGTCTGAAAACAACACATGGTTTGGGTTCTTGATCGCAAGAGAAAGACCTTCCCGAAGTCTGATGTTGCTGTCCCACCAAGCTAGACAGGTCTTGACTGGATCGGAGATTGGAATTGAGATCGTCTCTAAGCCCTTCTCCTTGTTCCAATGGTGGTTTAGGTGAAACTGGAGAGGGCGAAGGTTGAGTCTCCCTAGAGAGATAAACTGCTCCAGCGACGAAAGAGTCCCTAGGAGGCTCATCCAAACTCTCACAGAGCAACTGCTTTTCTCTCGCAAGTGACGGACTTTGAGCAGAGCTTGCTCCATCCTGGTGGTAGACGGAAAAGCCCGAAAAACTCGACTCCGTATCTCCATCCCCAAATAAAGAATAGTCTGGGATGGAGTCAGTTGCGACTTCTCCACGTTCACTAGGCGACCTAACTCTTTGGTCAGGTCCAAGGTCCATTTGAGGTCCTCAAGACAGCGATGAAGGGACGACGCCCTGAGTAACCAGTCGTCCAAATAAAGGGAGGCTCTGATCCCTGACAAATGTAGAAACTTCGCTACATTTCGCATGAGCCTTGTAAAAACAAGAGGAGCAGGGCTGAGGCCGAAGCACAGTGCTCGGAATTGATACACCACCTTCCTGTACACAAACCTCAGATAATGTTGAGAGTTCGGATGAATCGGAATGTGGAAGTACGCATCCTGCAGGTCAAGAGAGACCATCCAGTCGCCCTCTCTTACCGCTGCTAAAACTGAATTGGTGGTCTCCATCGTGAATTTTGTTTTTACAACAAACACATTGAGAGCACTTATATCTAGCACTGGCCTCCAACCTCCAGCGTTCTTCGGAACCAGGAAGAGACGGTTGTAAAAACCTGGGGATTGAAGGTCCGAGACTTTCACCACCGCCCCCTTTTCCAACAACAGAGAAACTTGATGATGCAACGCCTGTCTCTTTGTCTCCTCTCGATACCTGGGAGAGAGGTCTATCGGAAATTTCACTAGCGGAGGTCTTCGTACAAAAGGAATTTTGTAACCCTCCTTCAGCAACAAAACAGACTCCCGGTCTGCACCCCTCTTCTCCCAGACCTGCCAGAAGTTCGTCAATCTGGCTCCTACCGCTGTCTGAAGCCGTGGGCAGTCAGATTCTGCCACGTGAGGATCTGGATCCTCTCTTCTTACCTCGTTTGCTATCGGAACGAGAATTTCCCCTACTGGGGGCTCTGCCACGAAAAGGCGGAATAAAGCTTGCTGCCGGCGTGTCAAACTTGGGTTTGTTGGCATGAGAAGAAGAAGGCAAAACCTTGCGCGCAGTCTTGGCCACCAAATCGTGCGTGTCCTTTAGAGCAAGAGATGCCGCGATATCTTTAATAAGATGTTGAGGGAACAGAGTAGACGATAAGGGAGCAAAAAGAAGTTCTGACTTCTGACAGGGAGTAACCCCTACAGAAAGAAAAGAACACAGGGCTTCTCTTTTCTTAAAAACTGCTGTGAACGTAGCCGCCAGTTCATTAGAGCCATCCCTTATGGCCTTGTCCATGCAGGACATTATTTGAATAGTAACATCATTGTCCGATGAAGAGACCTTCTTACTTAAGGCTCCCAGGGACCAATCCAAAAAATTAAAAACCTCGAAGGCACGGAAAATTCCTTTAAGGAGATGATCCAGATCTGTGAAAGACCAGAAAATCTTCGAGCGTCTCATGGCTAGACGACGAGGAGAGTCTACAAGGCTTGAAAAGTCTCCCTGGGCAGAGGCAGGAACTCCCAAGCCGAGAACTTCTCCTGTGTCATACCAGACGCTCGCACGAGAGGCCAATTTAAAAGGGGGAAAGGCAAAGGAAGACTTTCCTAAACTTCTTCTGGTTACTAATCAGTCTCCCAACAAACGCATGGCTCTCTTAGAAGAGCGAGAGAGAACCAACTTCGTAAACGACGGAGTCGATGAAGTAATGCCCAAAGTAAATTCAGACGGCGGCGAACGTGGAACCGCATTAAAAAAATGATCAGGAAAAACATCCCTAAAGATAAGCATAATCTTTTTAAAGTCAAGGGATTGCTGGACAACCCTAGGCTCCTCCCCATCTGATTGAATCCCCAAAGGAACATTAGCTAAAAGGGGATCATCAACTTCTTCATCAGAAGGAACATCATCTAACAAAGGTAAAGTCTTGCGACACGGAGAAAACTCAGCATGACGAGGCGGCAAAGCCTGACAGGCTACATCAACTTGCAAAGGAGCCGCAGCAAAAGTCGAGGGGACGACGTCACGTCGAGACTGCAAAGACTGATGGTCTATGCCACGAAGGGACAGAGGAGACTGATGTTGAGAGTCAAAACGAGACTGCGGCGACTGACAGACGACGTCACGTCGGGACAACAGAGTCGGCCGATGAACGTCACGTCGGGACAACAGAGTCGGCCGATGAACGTCACGTCGGGACAAGAGAGTCGGCCGATGAACGTCACGTCGGGACAAGAGAGTCGGCCGATGAACGTCACGTCGGGCCAACAGAGTCGGCCAATGAACGTCACGTCGGGGCTGCGGCAACTGTAGCTCAACGTCACGTTGTGACTCCGGAAACTGAAGTTCAAAGTCTCATGACTGACGCGACTGACGAGAAACACGATCTGAATCACGTTTAACCGCAAAGCTGACATTAGGGATAACGTCAGAGCGACGAAACAAATCTCGCTTAGGAGGTTGAAGACCTGAATCACGCTTGCCGGTACCATGACGAACCGCAAGCAAAGGTTCCTTACGCACAGGAACATGATCGTAAATGACAAATTCGAAGATAGTTTGTATTTTTCCTAACCATACAAACCTTGGCTATTTACATTGGGGTTTACCTTTTAGTGTAGCTGAAATGGCAAGCCATTAGAATATATCGAGGGTGTATTACCCCCCCCCCGCTAGTTAGCAGGGGGGTAGGGGAGTGGTAGCTAGCTACCCCTCCCCCCCTCACACACCGGTGAATTGCTTCACTTTCACTTAGAGGTAGGACTTGTCTTGGGGGACAGGGCTGGCGGGCAAATATATGTAAATAGCTAAGGTTTGTATGGTTAGGAAAAATACAAATTATCTTCGAATTTGTCATTTGTTCCGTAACCGAAATACAAACCACGCTATTTACATTGGGTGACTTACCCCTTAGGAAGGGTGGAAAGTCCCCAGCCATACTGGCTTTGGCTTTACCCGGGGACTCAGAATCCGAGGGAGTCTCACTCGAGAAAAGAAGTCTGCACCTCACAAGTTCCTTGCTCCGCAAGGAACCGTGTGGCCTACATAAGCTTGTGTGTGAAGGAAGAAGTGTGACCCGTCCTCGGCAGTTGACCTGGAGTTCCAGAAGGAACTCTGGGTTAGGACGTTCCCAATACCACCTCGTCAGGGTATGGAGGACGCGACAGTATTGACTCAATACTCGGAACACAAGGAAGCGTGGTTTACCTGCAGAGGTTTGAGGTCAGCTATGCAGAGACCAGGATGCTGCTTCCCAGTAGAGGGGATGAAGAAGAAAGAAGTAAGGGCCAGACATACTTCTTTCATTCATGCAGACTAAAACCTGATAACAATGCCCTCAACCTTCTGCTACCTGTCCAAAAATGAGCCTGAGGTTAGACCAGCTGTTGTGTAGCCACCACAGAACGATAGAAACGTATCGATACTCCTGTGGGTCACGTCATGCAGGAAGCGGCCTGCGAAGGTCATTAGACGCTTCCAGACTCCAGCTTGTAGCACCTGCGTCACAGAGTAGTATTACTCGAAGGAGAGGGACGTTGCAATGTATCCGACATTGTGCTGTAGGGTGACGTGATGGGGGAGGATCTGGATTCAGGTCGAGATGAATGTCCTTCAGTCTGAAGAGGTATACTGGTGACTCTCCCCCGTGTCCTTCTTGTGCTCCCAACCCGGCTGCACGTGAGGACAAACTGCAGCTGTTCCCAAAGATAACCCCTCAATTCCTTTACTGGCAAGAAGGAGAAGGTTTGGGTCATCTGATACAGAATGGTGACTCGAAATCTTGAAGGAATTGGACCGAAGGGCCAGGACCCCAAGATTCTGAGTCTAGCCAACAACTCAGGAGCGAACCTGAATGTTGCCTTCCCCCATTCCTTAGAAAGGGCGGAGTCGTACAAGACCAAGAAGATTGCTTACACACTGGCTGCGGCCAGAGTGAGCAGGAGCCCCAAGACGGAATACGATCAGAGGCCTGACGTAAAGGGTCTTGAGAAGATCTCTTAAGGGACTAAAAAGTCCGAGCCATGCTCCATGTTGGAGGACTCACTCCGACTAGGGCAGGGACGTTCGCAGCTTCGCATGAGCGAGGAAAGATCCAGCGGGAAGGAAAAAGTTATTCCTTTTAGCCTGAAGGTCAGGGAAAGGCTGAGCGACAGGCTTCATTGCCGAGAGCGGAAAGGAGTTTCCTCCCGCCGAAAAGCAATAACTTCGTTATTGCTGGAGAAGAGACCTCAAGGGAAGAGGTATATCTCCCACGACACCAACCACAGAAGACTCTCCACTTCGCCTGGTAGACCCCTGCGGATGACTATCGCAGATGACGTGACCTCCGCCCCGCGACTGTAGCGGGTTGTCTCTTCTTGAGGAGGAGGCGTAGTGTCTCCAGGCATGAAGCCGAAGCGACGCCCCGGCTTGTGAAAGATGTTGCAGTGTGGTTGTTTGAGTAGCCTGTGCTGTGGGAGAAGCTCTCCCGGGGGTTCCGTCAGGGGAAGCAGAGGGTCCAGAAACCGTTCTGCGTATAGTCCCAGTGGAGCTCTTAGGGCCATTGAAAGGTTGACAGACAACCTGGTCCTGTTGAGACCCATTCTCAACAGACAACAAAGGAGGGAAGACGCAGGCGTCGATGTTGTCCCACCATCACCGGAATGCATCTTGCCAAAGTGTCTTGGGGTCTGAGACTGGGGGGAAGAACAGCGGAAGCTTGAGGTTCTAAGCTGTCGCGATCAGGTCCCCCAGGCCAGGACTTGCTGGTTACTAAAGGCCAAAGACCCCCAGGTACAATCTCTCTACGAGGCTCTGCTCAGGTAGTCGGAGCGAACATTCCTCTGCGCGGAATGAGCGAGCCGATGGTGGTATTGAGAGGATCTCAAATCATCTCAGTATCTCTACTGCAAGATGTGAAGGTATGAAAATGCATTCCTTGCTGGTTGGAACACGCCAGCACCATGAAGTCGTCGCGCACGGAGCGACTCGGCAGAAGCTGTAGGATCTGTAGAGGGGCCAGACTACGGCCCCTAAGCCTGCCTGAATGATGGAGAGGTATCCTTCAGGTCCTGACCATAGGCCTGAACCGGAACATGCACCACCCCCCCTTTCTTTGACGAGTCCGAGAACAGCATAAAAATGTGGGGAAAGGACGAGAATATCCACTCCCATCAAGAGGTTCCATAGGTCAACACCCATTGCAGGTCTAATCGTTCCGCTGGTCCCATAGGGGCCAGAAAGTCCGGTTAATCGTTGCTTTGAAACCACCGGAACTTGGGCCGCCCCACAGGGAACTTATCCTGAAGCGACTGTTCGGAACTTTAGACGGGTCAATGAGGAAGAGAGACCTAGGAAACGTTCCAAGGTAGGGCTGAAAGCTCTGCTTGACTGAGAACAGGTATTGCGACTCTCCTCAGCCTTGCCACAGTCAACTGAAGGGAAGGCTCGGAGGAGGCGGCAACAGAATCTGGCGTCCCAAGGCGGTCACCCATCCAAGTACCGACCAGACCCGACCTTGCTTAACCTCTTTGGACTGACGAGAAGCGGGGTTTCCAACGTGGTAAGGCTGTTGACTCAATATCATGGCTAGATACTCCAGATGTTGAGGCTGAAGTAGAGAAGGCTCCGCACAAATTACCATGAACCCCTACTCATGGTAAGGATCCGGAAACTTGTCCCGGCGTTGAAGAAGGTTGAACCCAAGCCTACCGGAGTTGACCAGAACCAAAAGGTGAAGGAGGCGGAAGCCTGCTCCTGAGCGGCCATGAGGAAAGCAGGGAGAGTTCTCTGGGGAAAAACCTGCGATGCCACGGCAGGATCGCCACACTGCATCTTAAGCAGGAACACCTGTCGTCCAGGCTGAATTCCAAGAGCTTCCTGGAAGATGGATGGAATGGAAACTGAAAGTACCCGTCCTTCCGATCCAGGGCCTAAGGAGTCCTGTCGCCTCGTTACCAGTCTGATCGATTCTGCTGTTCCACGCTGGACGAAGTTTGTTCTACAAACTTGATCAGAGCTGAGAGGTTGACTACGGAATTCCCGTCTCAGATGCTTTCCTACGAGAAAGGATCGACTGAAGAAGCCGGGGGGTGAAGCCGTCGACAATCCTATGGAGGACCTTCTCCTAAGGCATGGATCATTCTGCCCAAACAGGCAAAACTCTTGCCGACCCCATGGCATAAAGGTTCAGTGACACTGAATTCGCTGACAGAGACGGCAGGCGCGATATCCTTGGCTGATCACGGAGATCGTGCAGGAATCGGCATCGGGAAGCTGTAATCCGGATGAGTAACCTTAGGCATCCTCCCAGCGTGAGACCTGCAAGGGGGGGTTGCCAATCCTAGAGTTCGTGAACTCTGCCGCTCCCTCTAGGATTATGCCCCCCCGGGAGAGCCTCCCGTGCTACCTGTTCCTGACAGGAGGGGACTGCTATTGGACACTTTGTCATAGTTGTAGTAGCCGGTCCGATAACTTAGGCCGACGAGGCTGAAAGAAAGAGGCGCTGGAGCCCTGCAGGGTCTGGAAGAAAGCGCCTTGGAGGAGTGAAAACGCAAGTCGACTTCCTCCGCACAACCGCTGTCTATGTCTCTGCCCTTGGGCACAAACAAGCTCTTCCCAAGGATGGAAGGGTGTCTGAGATTGTCGACATCCACGGAAGAGACACCAGAGAGGAAGCCCTCGGTCATTGCGTCCAGATGGTCCAACATCTAGCTTGCCCGTAAGTTCGAAACTTGGCGATGAAAAGCCAAGGAGCTTGAGCCCGAGAGGAGGAAAGTACCCATGATCTTCCTGGAGCTTCCTTGAACAAAACCTCGGGTCGCAACCGAGGAGGGAAAGGACCTGGTAAGCCCCTTTCACGAGATGGAGAAGAAGAAGGGGTAAACCAGTCACCCCTTGGCCGATGGAGAAATCTCGAACGGAAAGCTCCCTGGCAAAACCCTTCCAGGGAATGACGGGGAAGGGCTAACCCAAGTTCTGGAAAGAAGAATGTTGCTCAGACCTCCCTGGAAATTCTTCCTGCTCTTGCAAGTGCCATGCTCTGCATTTACGGGGTGAAGCCGTGTTCTAGAAATACGCTCCAGAACTCGCCAGGCTGGCCATGTTGCGAAACCCCAACGGGAATCGCGGTCGCAATCGCTCTGGCGCTCGCGCGATGGTAAATCAATGGTTTGCGTGTGGCCGAACGTGGAAGCGCCCATGCGCGGGCACGCAGGAACGCAAACGAAAGTGCGTGAAGGAGCGCAGAAGGAGGGCGAGCGTGGTAGGAAGGGCGAGAGCTGGTGGTCGGCAAGCGATGACCCGTAGACGAGCAATGGATACTGCAGGAATCAAGCCGACGTTCGCGGGACGGAACACCGTTGGTTTGCGCGACGGAACACCGTCGGTCTGCGCGACGGAGCACGGTCGGTCTGCGCGACTTAGCACGGTCGGTCCGCGCGACGGAACACCGTCGGTCCGCGCGACGGAACACCGTCGGTCCGCGCGACGGAACACCGTCGGTCCGCGCGACGGAACACCGTCGGTCCGCGCGACGGAACACCGTCGGTCCGCGCGACGGAACACCGTCGGTCCGCGCGACGGAACACCGTCGGTCCGCGCGACGGAACACCGTCGGTCCGCGCGACGGAACACCGTCGGTCCGCGCGACGGAACACCGTCGGTCCGCGCGACGGAACACCGTCGGTCCGCGCGACGGAACACCGTCGGTCCGCGCGACGGAACCCCGTCGGTCCGCGCGACGGAACCCCGTCGGTCCGCGCGACGGAACCCCGTCGGTCCGCGCGACGGAACCCCGTCGGTCCGCGCGTCAGAACACCGTTGGTCCGCGCGATGGAATACCGTTGGTTCGCGCGATGGAATACCGTTGGTTCGCGTGGGGGCGAACATTGGAGCGCATGTGCGCGGTCGCGCATGAGCGTAGGAGCGCGGGCACGTGGGCGTGTGGACGCGCAGGCACGTGGGCGCGCGGGTGAGCGTAGGAGGTCGGGAGACCGATGGCGCATAGGCGGGCGTTGGCGCGTTGACAAGCGATGGCGCGTTGGCGAGCGGTGGTGCGTTGACAAAAATCGCTAGCGCGCAGGCGAAGAATCGCGCGGGCGCGTAGGCGATTGCTAACGCGTAAGAGACTAGTGATGGTTAGTGTGCATCGCGCTAACAGAAGGCGTGCAGGTGCATCAGAAAGGTGAGCGCTGAAGCAAGCTGTTAATCAGGCGATCCTAAACGGTCAGAAAAAACCGTTAGCGCCCATAGGTGCGTGGCAGAAAAGGGCGCGCAGATGTGCGCTGGCGATTGAAAAAAGCTGGCGCACAGAAGGACAGAAGTAAAGGTGAGGGCTGGCGAGCAGGAGGAAGATCTACGGCAAGACTCAGCTACCGGAGATCGTGGTCCACAGCAGGTGAGCGCTAGATCGCTACTGATGGTGTCCAGGGGAACTGACACGCGTGCAGATCGATGGCGATCGTTGACGCGTAGGAGATAGCTGACGAGCAGGCGAACGTTGACGCGTCTGTGGTCGCTGGCGAGCAGAAGGCAACGTGTGGAAGCCTGTGCGTAGAAGAAGAGTCCTTGTCCAAGACCTGAACCGAAGTTCCAAATGGCGAAAGCGAACGTGGACGCACAGGGCGCGTAACAGGAACCAACAGGAACAGCAAAGATGATCATCAGGAGAGCGCTGACGAACAGGAGAGCGCTGGCGAACAGGAGAGCGCTAGCGATCAGGAAAGCGCTGATGAGCAGGAGAGCGCCTGTGCGCTAACACTGAGCAGGAGAGAACACTGCAGAAGGGCGCGCAGGGGAACCCTGACACGCAAGGGAAGAACCCCCGTGGGAGGCAACCCTTTGCCCTGAAGGGATCGTTGTCCGTAGGGAGACTGATGTCCGTCGGAAGACCGTTGTCTGTCCGTCGGGAGACTGATGTCCGTCGGAAGACCGTTGTCCGTCGAAGACGAGGTAAGACTGCTGTCCAACTGCACCAGGGGCGGAATATCAAGAAGAAGGAGTTGTAGGCTGCATACGGAGATTCAAAAAGGCGCCTATTAGCACCCTTATAGGGAGATGGGAGGCCCTTACGACGTAGCGGACGGTGAGCCTTACGGTGAGGCGGCCAACAGCAACAACAGCAGAAGAGTCCTCCGAAGAGGAGTCTCTATGAGTGTACTCTCTCGCGAACGAAAGAGAAACACTTCGTAGAAGAGACGGGTCAGCCAGTGACCTAAAAGGAGCAATCCTCCGAAGAGGGGCTCCTGCAGTTGCCCAGCCCCTTGAGCGTAACTGCAGGTGCAACCGTTCAGCACCAAGAGCATAGTCGTACGAAAAAAAAAGGCAAGAGAAGAACCCCCCAAAAGGGGAAAAAACTCAAGCCTGGACAGGAAAAACTTCCCTCGGAAGGAAAGTTACCCACCCAAGGAGGCGAGCCTCCTGAGTGTTCTAAAATGAACTGGAGAGCTGTCAATCGTCACGGGAGTACTTCCAGGAGAAGGAGACACGCCCCTGACGAAGATCTATAGGGGAGGCAGCAACAGCCGAATCCCCAGGCCTCAACAAGACAGCTCATTCCGTTGTCACATTACAGAAACGAACTAGATCGGTAACTGTGAAAAATAAAACGAAAATCATTAGTTAACATTCATTCCCCCGGGAAGGCTCCAAAGAGGAATCCCGAGGGAAAGGAACACAAGAATTACACAACAGGCACATGCCCCCACAACCACTTACACTCACAGAAGGAGAGCTGTAACCAACACAGAATTATAACAATTATAATTATGTAACTATGTAATTATGTAATTTAAAAATGAATGAACACTAAAGAAAGAACGAAAACCCCGAAAGGAATCGTTCTACAAAGCTGAAAAATCAACAAATACAATTAGATTCATAAACTAATTGAGACAAAACGTACGGCGTAGCAACCCCCCCACACGGGAAGGAAGCTACAAAGGCGTAGTAACGTAGTAAAAGGGTGAACGACCTCAAGAGAGAGAGAGAGAAAGACCGAAGTCAAACTCGATCGCGACCCATGAAATTACACCCAACTGCCGAGGGCTCCACTGAGATATCGTACACTACACACACAAGCACAAACTCTGAAAAGGAAACTTACTGAATTCTATACTCAAATATATACATAAACATGAGAAAATGTTTACATATATATTGAGTAAAAGAAAAGTACAGTAAGTGATTAAGTAAAAACAAAACAAACGATGGCTGCCAAGCGAGGACAAAGACAGAGACGTCTGTTCATGTCCGAGCCAAAAGTGAAAGTGAAGCAATTCACCGGTGTGTGAGGGGGGGAGGGGTAGCTAGCTACCACTCCCCTACCCCCCAGCTAACTAGCGCGGGGGTAATACACCCTCGTTAAATTCTAATGGCTCGCCATTTCAGCTACGCTAAAAGGTAAACCCCAATGTAAATAGCATGGTTTGTATTTCGGTTACGGAACAAACTTCCATTAAGAAGGAAAGTTTTAACTGCATGTCTTGTAAGACGCTTAACTTAGGGTCAACAGAACTCGAAACAGATCGTGACATCGGTAACGTCTGCGCATGCACATCATCGCACTGAACGGGACCCTCGAACTCAACGTCACGTTTGCGCTTAACAGGAGAATAATCGTCCGATGACCGAATACAGTCGGGGCTGTCCCAATGACTACAGCCAGGACGCTGGACCTGTCCTGAAGGGACTGACTTGCGCTTCAACGGTCTCGAAACCTTACGCCAAGGTTTTTTAAGAGACGAATCATTGGAAGACGAGAAGAACTTCGTCTCTCCTGTCTTATGGTAAGGACGTGCTTGAAGAGCAACGTCTGATACATTTGAGGGAACGTCTGTTCATTGGTTTACACCTCTCGCTCCCTTAGGTCCTACGACATTCCTTCTCCCTGGGGTAGGGGAGCCTGAAAGAGGTCTCGGACTAGGCAAGCGACAAGCACAAACAGACGAATCCTCCGGAAAAACACTAAACACATTTGATGCACTTTCCACTTTACCACTTTGACCCTTTAAAATCTTAACGTCGGATATAAGTTGATTCCTGTCCGAGGCCAACGATTCGACCTTCTCACCCAACGCTTGAATGGCCATTAACATATCACGCATAGAAGGTTCATTAGTGCCAATAGGGGGTTCTGAAACTACCACTATAGGAAGAGGATTAGGTTCAGGGGCATGGGAAGAGGAAAATTCTTGAGATCTAAAAGAGCTTCTTCTAACCCTATCTCTTTCGAGTTTCCGAGTATATTTATTATACTCCAACCACTCGAATTCTGACAAAACAATACATTCCTCACATCGATCCCCTAATTGACAAGATTTACCTCGGCAATTAACACAAACAGAATGAGGATCGATGGAGCTTTAGGAAGACGTTTATAACAGTCTTTCGCACATTTACGATAGACAGAAGGGTCAGCCATTGTGAAAATTTCAAAGAACGTCCAAAAAGAAAGCCAAGTTCAGCAACAATAATCAAAAAAGTAATTCAAGAGTTTTATTGAAGATAACCAACACAGCGAAAGCAAAAAACCATGAACAAGTACTTCACCAATCAGTAGAAACTTGAGGTTAAGCGCGTACAAAACCAATGCTGTCATTACCACCGACAGAGAAGAACTGAACTCCTGGAGAAGTATATGCGGTATCTTTCAGATAGTCAGCGCTGGTGGGCACACCCGGCAGCCTTCATGGCGATCGCTCGCGAGTTTTTGGAATCTGTCGACCGTCGGAGACGTAAGCTATATATATATTCACAGGGTAAGTTTAATATTTAAAAATTGTAAGCTTCAAATTCAGATGTATAAAATGGTTTAGTGCTCGTAAGTCAAAGATATTCCAAACATCTACCAGGTATGAATAAATGTACCTGAACTAAATTGTCTACCTTTTCATTGTAAATATTTCCAACTACTGTACTGTACATTTGCGATTGGAAGTGGCTTTCTGTTAGACTTACATGCAAATGAATTAGTTCATACCAGTCACCATTTCTGCTCAAAACCTGACCAACAAAACGTAATGTCCACGGTGCACAGCCGTATCTCGGGCTGTGCACCGTGGACATTACGGCACTGACCTCCTTCAGAACAAATCAAGCTGAAAGGGGACAAAGACGTAGATGTCCAGGTGACCCTGTGAGTATTGGACGGCATCTTTGAACACTCCCATAGGTCTGGAACAGAACACAAGAAGTTTCTGTTTAGCAGTACGATGAACATGTATACTGTGTGATTTCCAGAGAGAAAGAAGCCTCTAGACTGCTAAAATATGAAGAGACTGCTGTAATTCGAGCCTACATCTGGTACTGAGCATATCTGCCAGTACATTCCTTGATGACAGCTTTACAGCATTTACCACTACCCATACATATACAGTACCTGGTTTGTCAACTCACAGAACTATACGAGACAGTCTCTCATTGCTTTTTGACCTATTACTATTATGGTAGGGATTAAAGGTCGCTCATGAATGGCAAAAGCAAGGCACACTGACAATGGAATGACCACATCCTTTCTGTTCAGGACCCAGTTGGTTTGGTGGTTAACCAACTGGTGTGTAACAAAGGTCACCACCTTTGCACTGGACATAACCATCTTGTACTTCACAATGTCTTAGGATTTGCCATATCTGGATTAAAGGTAAAATAGGCACAAGGCTCAAGGGCTGAAAAGACAGAGCCTTTCGGTCTCTGCTTCCCCATGAGCAATCCCTTCGCCAAAGTAGAAAATGTAAAACCAACATCCAAAGTTACATAGAACCTTCTTGGAAGCATGAGGCATGTACTTACTTGCCCAGCTAAAAGGCTATGAATTCTCAGATCCTAAAATGTGCCCCTTGCAATTCAGCCTCTCTGCTGGCCCACTCCCTTGCTTGGAATGGAGCTTACTGACAGCACTATCACATTGTCCCATGTACTGGAAAGTACTGTACCCGCTTTGCCAAGTAGCAAAGGCTCTATGAAGTAGAATGTTAACGTCTGTTGACGTAATTCAAAACCACGTCATTCTTAAACGCTATAGGATGTCCTATAAAATTCTGTTTGAAAGCTTACAGTGCTAATAGCGTTGCACGGACTTCCAGCTGGTACTCACTTCCGTGGACCACGTCGCCCTGGATAACCTGGAAACAGAAGGATCCATGATGGTGGACAATCGAGTGGAGCTCCCCTTGTGAGGATCTAGTCATTCAGCCAACAGGCAAGATTGACAAAGATTTCTTAACCTTCTGAAATCATTAGGTAAAGATATCACATTGCCAATGACGCTTCTAACAACACTGGAGCGACCGCTAGCGGAGAAGCCCAGTGAGACACGAGTTTTCCAATGTCCCAGAGGACATCACCACCGTCAAGTTGGAAGTTGTCGATCGTGCAGGAACAATTGCGCCATCTTCTGACATTTGCTGATACAATCAATGGATGTGTTTTTCAACATACTATGGTTCTCTATCCTCTGCTTGGCCATGAGTCAGGTTTTTACCGACTGAACGTGATTCTCGGATCGTGGCAAAAGGAAAGTAGTCATCTATGTCCTGGAACACTGCTTCCCAGAGGAAGACAGGTGCAGTCACTTGTCTAGAAATCCCAAGAAGTGAATCTCATTCGATTAGATACCATAATAGGAGAGCTTGAATGATTGAGGGCATAAAGTCCAAACCCCAGGCCTTTGAAATGAAATCTATTGCCCTAAGAATGAAGAGAATCTACTTCCTGTATGACCGAAGGATAAGTACAGTATTTACACTCGGGCATACTTTTCTCTCTAATTTCTCTTCCACTTGTTTTGTTAAAGTTTTTATAGTTTATATAGGAAATATTTATTTTAATGTTACCGTTCTTAAAATATTTTATTTTCCCTTGTTTCCTTTCCTCACGGGGCTATTTTCCCTGTTGGGGACCCCGGGCTTATAGCATCCTGCTTTTCCAGCTAGGGTTGTAGCTTAGCAAGTAGTAGTAATAATAATAATATTAATAATAATAATAATAATAATAATAGAAGCATACATCCTTCAGGTCCACCAAAAGCACAAAGTGTTCTTGATAGGAGAGCGTATGGAACTTGCCAACCTCCATCTTGAATGGTCCCTGAACCCCAGTTAAATAACTGTCTCGAAAGACTTCAAGCGCCTTCTTTTCTTCACTGTTCAGGACCCAGTGAATCCCTGGTTACCCGTCTGTAGTGCCAATAAGGTCCCTGTCTTCCGCCTGAGAGGACTAAGAATGAATACTTCTTCGCATTCAAATCAGAAAGTTGTTTGGAGGATGGCCAAGGGAGCAGACTCTGGGGCCGAGAACAATGTGCACTTGTGCTTAGGTCTTCCAGTGAGCTCCTGTCACGCAAGGCTTACCTTCTTGCATACAGAACATCTGTTGTCGAGAGCGCAGGGCAAGAGCTTACTCAATCAGCCCAAGTGTGAGAAGTTCAAGTCGCAGACTTAGAACTTTATCACAACTGAAGTTCTGCAACGGAAAATTGAACACTGTACCATAAGGGTAGGTTACACCTCTGAGGGTCACCAAAGCGTGGATCAATGGGCATACTTCCTCACTTCATAGGTATGGCAGTTGTCCTTGAAGTTTAATGAACTCAAGTGAGTGCAAGACCATTACAATCATACACTCAGTCTTGCAAATCTATAACTCTGGAGGTACAGAAACAAAGTTTAATACTGTAGGCTGGATGAGTCTCATCATTCTTTGAAGAATCTTCCTTTCCCTTGAGGTATTTTCAGGTCGGTCTGCGAACAGGACTGGCCGAAACTCTGTAGGGGAAGAAAGGACTCCTTACTGAGACTGAACTGCTGTTGGCTCTCGTTCCTTCAGAAGTGAAAGAGACGGTGTGGCACCAATAGGCCCGAAAGTGCCTTGCTTGGAAAGGAGCTTCGATGGAAAATGTTCGAGCACAATGTGACATCTCGGTGCTCATGCAAGCTATTAGATTGGACTTGAGAAGTCACTTGTTCCAACTCCAATATCCCACAGAGTTGGAAGGATTTGGCATCTGGGAAAATCTCGGGTTGTAGACCTGTCTCTGAGTATGGGGAGATCTAGGTCATAAAACAGTCTCGGTGAGTTGGAAGAGCTCTGGGTTAGGCACATTGGAATGGAATAAGGTAACAGAAGAACTGCTTCCCTACAGACTTGTTAGTATCGTTGACCGGAAGAACAAGTGCAAGTTTCTGATTGTGTGGTTCCCAATCGCAAGGCCATCGTTTGTATGGTTCCAATCGGAATAGTGAGCAATTGTGAGGTGAAATCAGTCATGCAGGGATCAATACCAATAGGAACAATCCCATGAAGAGAAGACGAACGAAAAGAACGCAAGGAAACCTCGGCCGCTTGTGAGAGGGACGACCTTGTAGTTTATACCATACCAGTGACGATAAAAAACATAGAATCCTCTTTCATCGGCATCTTACACTCTAAAGATGGAACGGAGAAGGCGACAGATGATCTGTCACCCAAAAATCATTGAAGAGAATAAACAAGGAATCTTATCACGTGGTGAAGTGACCTACCGTGTGAAAAGAGTGGTCCTGCGGTGATGGAGCCCCAAGGGCTTAATCACGAAGAGACCGAGTAAGTGAATACCAAAAGAGAGGAGGCTGCTTACAATGGGGCCAATTAATCAAGGCTGTTGTCTTCTTAGGGGACATCCTGAGATGTTCCTCAAACGTTTAGGAGGAGAGGAGGAAACAGTGGAGCCCTTCAATCCAACCGAAGGTGTGTGTGTGCTTGATCTCTTACAAAATCGAAAACTGCCAGCAAGGTGCATTAACATGTATCCCGTAGCATACTGCCTCACCTTACATACAAGGATACCTTCCCTCAGTAGGAACGTTTTCGGCATGCATGAAGAAACTGGTCGGAGATACGACTCCGAGTGATCGGTCATCCTTCTATTGCGTCTTCTTCACAGGCATGGTCAAAGGCACTGCATCGAGTATGTGACAGAGAGTTGTGGGTGGCGACATTTCCTCCATGATGTGGGATAATTTTCAGCAGGCGCTTCAGCGAACATGCTGATAATTCTTGAGAGAGAGAGAGAGAGAGAGAGAGAGAGAGAGAGAGAGAGAGAGAGAGAGAGAGAGAGAGAGAGAGAGAGAGAGAGAGAGAGAGAGAGAGAGAGATTGTCCAGGAAGGGGTAAGGTTGCCTTCCATCCCAACCAGCAAGTTGCAAGAGTCAATATTTCTTCTGTCTATGGGACAACTCTGTCCTCGCTCCTCCCATCAAGAGACAGAGCCCAGATAATGTCTCTCCTATTGAATGGGCAACGGTAGGAGTCATGCGCCTATCGATTGGACTTCCTGGACTTGGGGTCTTATATTCTTTCTACTTCAGAAGTTGCAGCGAAAACTCAGCAAAGAGGAGGCCAAGGAGAACGGGGAACTTGAAGTTTATCTCCTCCGAAGTTGTGCGGGCAAGGGGAATAAGGTTCTGACAGCGTAGTCAGTGGATGTATCCTTAACAGAAAACTGTTATCCGGAAACACTACATATGTCCTTTGCCTCTTCCATTCATATCCCCTAAACATGACCGACTGCAAGACCATTTACTTGATTTGAATGAAAAAGTATGAGAGTAAAAAGTGAGACAAGGTCAACGAGAAATACGTTTTTACCTTGCGGCAGCCGAGGTCAAATCAAAGGTTACGATTCCCACCAGCTACTTTCTACTACATCGTTAAAAGCTTCAACGGTCGTTCTCAGTTTCACGGAAGTCATGCTCTCATAAAGAGGGTCACTGTGGCCTTATTGGTAACGTCTCTGCCTGGTGATCACCAGACTGGATTCGAGTCCAGCTCAAACTCGTTATTTCCTTTGGTGTCTGCAACTCCACCATCCTTGTGAGCTCAGGATGGGGGATTTGGGGGACCCTATAGGTCTGCCTGCTGAGTCATCAGCAGCCGTTACCTAGCCCTTCCTGGTCCTTGATTGGATGGAGAGGGGGCTTGGGCGCTGATCATACGTATATAAGGCCAGTCTCTAGGGCATTGTCCTGCTTGATAGGGCAATTTCACTGTCCCTTGCCTTTGTCATTCATGAGAGGCCTTTAAACCTTTTAAACCTTTAAGGGTGGAAAGTTTGTAATCGTCCAATTATCGACAACTTAACAAGTACTCCTTCTGATACCATACAATTGTATGACTTGGTGCTGTGGCCATTAAGACCATTCATAAATGAGGTACAACTACGGAAAACACCTTTGAGTAACGCCTACAGTACACCCTGTGAGGGTACGGTAGGTTTTACCCGATGAGCGTGTTCTGAGACTTTTGCAGAATAAATGCGGCCATGTTTATTTGAAAAATTTGATGATATGAATTCTTCCGGAAAAATACAATAAGTGTAAACTCTTATGCCATCAACCACTTCAAGACATAGCTTATAAAAAACAAGAAAAAATTCATATGTACCGTAGTCATTTGGCCTAAAATCTACTGTACTATACAGTAGTGTACTTTGTCGGAGGGCCATTTCGACATTCACAGACAGTAATCACTGAAGAGCTATGGTGTGGGGAGGCTCAACATCATATAATGTCAAACGTGACTCAAAGACAAAAATTTAATGACGATAGAGAGGCGATTACTTCCTCTCTAATTTCGGAAACATTAATGAGGACTGTCAACGGAATAAAAACTTGAACCTCTATAAGCTGACGCAAGAATTACATTGGCCAGTTAACCCTTATACCCCCGGGGTATTTGGAGATTTCCAACCCTTAACCCCCAGGGGGTTATTTTTTTCCCAGCACATTTTGCAGTATATTTTTTTTTAAATTGCTCTAACAGCCTTAATTTTTGTCATAGAGAGGTCAGGGTGGTCTCATTCTCTTGGAAAATGCCTGAATTTTCTCAAAAAATTATCAAAAAATAGGAAAAATGTTATTTTTATTAGTAAAATAAATTTTTGAATATACTTACCCGATAATCATGTAGCTGTCAACTCCGTTGCCCGACAGAATTCTATGGAGGGATACGCCAGCTATCACAATACTAGAAGGGGGTGTACTTACCAGCGCCACCTGTGGCCAGGTACTCAAGTACTTCTTGTTGACACCTCCTCAATTATTCCTCGGTCCACTGGTTCTCTCTGGGGAGGAAGGGAGGGTCGATTAAATCATGATTATCGGGTAAGTATATTCAAAAATTTATTTTACTAATAAAAATAACATTTTTCAATATTAAACTTACCCGATAATCATGTAGCTGATTCACACCCAGGGGGGTGGGTGAAAACCAGTGTACAAGATTAAAGGATAGCTAAGTATCCCATATTTCATATAACAGTTATCTCAAATAACAATGAAATAATAAGTACCTGGTAAGGAAGTCGAATTGAACCGTTACTCTGCCTCTTTTTTAAGTTCGTCTTCCTTACTGAGCGCAGCGTTCCTCTTGGAGGCTGAATCAACCCAAAGGTGCCAAAGTATATGGGGTTGCAACCCCTACTAAAGGACCTCTACAAAACCTCTAACCCAGGCGCTTCTCAAGAATGAATAGACCACCCGCCAAATCAAAAGGATGCGGAAGGCTTCTTAGCCTACCGTAACAACCATAAAAACAACAATAAAAGCATTCAAGAGAAAGGTTAAAAAAGGTTATGGGATTAAGGGAATGTAGTGGCTGAGCCCTCACCTACTACTGCACTCGCTGCTACGAATGGTCCCAGGGTGTAGCAGTTCTCGTAAAGAGACTGGACATCTTTCAGATAAAATGATGCAAACACTGACTTGCTCCTCCAATAGGTTGCATCCATTATGCTCTGCAGAGAACGGTTTTTATTAAAGGCCATCGAAGTAGCTACGGCTCTTACTTCGTGGGTCCTTACCTTCAGCAATGCAAGGTCTTCCTCCTTTAAGTGAGAGTGGGCTTCTCTAATCAGAAGCCTTATATAATATGAAACCCCATTCTTGGACATGGGCCTCGAAGGTTTCTTGATGGCACACCATAAGGCTTCTGACTGTCCTCGAAGAGGTTTAGACCTCTTAAGATAAAATTTGAGAGCTCTGACAGGGCAAAGAACTCTCTCTAGTTCGTTACCTACCATGTTGGAGAGGCTAGGTATTTCAAACGATCTAGGCCAAGGACGTGAAGGAAGTTCGTTCTTTGCTAGGAATCCAAGCTGAAAAGAACATGTTGCAGATTCGGTCGTGAAACCAATGTTCTTGCTGAAGGCATGAACCTCACTGACTCTCTTAGCTGTTGCAAGGCAGACGAGAAAGAGAGTCTTGAGGGTAAGGTCCTTGAAGGAAGCTGACTGGAGAGGTTCGAACCTAGGAGACATAAGGAACCTTAAGACTACGTCTAGGTTCCAGCCTGGAGTGGATAGACGACGCTCTTTAGACGTCTCAAAAGACTTAAGAATGTCTTGAAGGTCCTTGTTGGAAGAAAGGTCCAAACCTCTGTGGCGGAGAACTGAAGCCAACATACTCCTATATCCTTTAATCGTAGGGGCTGAAAGGGATCTCTCATTCCTAAGATGTAGAAGGAAGTCAGCTATTTGGGTCACAGAGGTATTGGTAGAGGATATTGAATTGGCTCTACACCAGCTTCGGAAGACCTCCCACTTAGACTGGTAGACTCTACGAGTGGAAACCCTTCTCGCTCTGGCAATCACACTGGCTGCCTCCTTCGAAAAGCCTCTAGCTCTAGCGAATCTTTCGACAGTCTGAAGGCAGTCAGCCGAAGAGCGTGGAGGTTTGGGTGCAACCTGTCTACGTGAGGTTGACGTAGAAGGTCCACTCTTAGAGGTAGAGTCCTGGGGATGTCGACTAGCCATTGAAGTACCTCTGTGAACCATTCTCTTGCAGGCCAAAGGGGAGCAACCAGCGTCAGCCGTGTCCCTTCGTGCGAGAGGAATTTCTGCAGAACTTTGTTTATTATCTTGAACGGTGGGAATGCGTACAGGTCGAGATGGGACCAGTTCAGTAGAAAAGCATCCACATGAACTGCTGCAGGGTCTGGAACAGGGGAACAGTACAGCGGAAGTCTCTTGGTTATGGAGGTGGCAAACAGATCTATGGTAGGCTGACCCCACAAGGTCCAAAGTCTGTTGCACACACTCTTGTGGAGGGTCCATTCCGTGGGAATGACCTGATTCCTTCTGCTTAGGCGATCTGCTGAGACGTTCATATCGCCCTGAATGAACCTCGTGACCAGAGTGAGGTTTAGACCTCTTGACCAAATGAGGAGGTCCCTTGCGATCTCGTATAGGCTCCTCGAATGGGTCCCTCCTTGCTTGGAGATGTAAGCCAAGGCTGTGGTATTGTCTGAGTTCACCTCCACCACTTTGCCTAGCAGGAGGGACTTGAAGTTCAACAGGGCTAAATGAACTGCTAGTAGCTCCTTGCAGTTGATGTGGAGTAATCCCTGTTCTTCGTTCCACGTTCCCGAGCATTCCCGTCCGTTCAAGGTCGCACCCCAGCCCGAGTCCGATGCATCTGAGAAGAGATGAAGATTGGGGGTCTGAATAGCCAACGATAGACCCTCCCTGAGAAGGAGGTTGTGCTTCCACCACAGGAGAGTGGTCTTCATCTCTTGGGTGATTGGGATAGAGACTGCTTCGAGAGTCGAACCCTTGTCCCAATGAGCTGCAAGATGGAATTGAAGAGGGCGGAGGTGGAGTCTCCCTAGCTCGACGAACAGGGCCAGTGATGAAAGGGTCCCTGTGAGACTCATCCACTGTCTCACCGAGCAACTGCTCCTCTTCAGCATGCTCATGATGCACTCTAGGGCTTGGCTTATCCTGGGGGCCGAAGGAAAAGCCCGAAAATCCTGACTCCGAATCTCCATTCCCAGGTACACAATGGATTGGGAGGGAATGAGTTGAGACTTTTCTATGTTGACTAATAGACCCAGTTCTCTGATTAAGTCTAAAGTCCAATTGAGATTCTCCAGACAGCGACGACTCGTGGAGGCTCTCAACAGCCAGTCGTCCAAGTAGAGGGAGGCTCTGATGTCCGATAAGTGTAGGAATTTTGCTATATTCCTCATCAGATGAGTAAAGACCATAGGAGCTGTGCTTAGGCCAAAACACAGGGCTTGGAATTGGTAGACAACCTTTCCGAAAACGAATCTCAGGAAAGGTTGGGAGTCTGGATGAATAGGAACGTGAAAGTAGGCATCTTTCAAGTCCAACGAGACCATCCAGTCCTCCTGCCTGACCGCTGCTAAGACCGACTTCGTCGTCTCCATCGTGAACGTCTGCTTGGTGACATACGCGTTGAGCGCGCTGACGTCCAGCACCGGTCTCCAACCTCCTGTCTTCTTGGCCACAAGAAAGAGACGGTTGTAGAAGCCCGGGGATTGAAGGTCCCGGACTATAACCACTGCCTTCTTCTGCACAAGTAGCGACACCTCCTGGTGCAATGCTAGCCTCTTGTCCTCTTCTTTGTAGTTGGGAGAGAGGTTGATGGGTGATGTGGTCAGAGGTGGTTTGAGGCAGAATGGAATCCTGTAACCGTTCCTCAGCCAACTGACAGACTGGGCGTCTGCACCTCTCTTCTCCCAGGCTCGCCAGAAGATCTTGAGCCTGGCTCCTACTGCTGTCTGGAGATGCGAAGAGTCAGTGTTTACCTTTAGATGTCCTGGAGCCTTTCCTGGACTTGCTCCTGAAAGAGTCTGGACGGGAGCTTCCTCGGCTGGGGGCTCTACCACGAAAGGGCGGTATGAACCTCGTCGCAGGGGTATCAGCCACTGGTGAGCGATAAGTCTTGGGGACTGAGGTAGTAACCTTAGACTTACGAGCCGATGAGGCTACAAGATCGTGTGTGTCCTTTTGTATCAGGGCAGCAGACAAGTCCTTAACCAGCTCTTCAGGGAAGAGGAACTTCGAGAGCGGAGCAAAAAGGAGTTGTGACCTTTGGCAAGGTGTAATGCTGGAGGAAAGGAAGGTACACAGCTGTTCCCTTTTCTTCAAAACCCCTGATACAAACATCGACGCAAGCTCACCAGATCCATCCCTAATGGCCTTATCCATGCAGGACATTAATAGCATGGCAGAATCCTTGTCCGCAGGAGAGGTCTTCTTGCTGAGGGCCCCCAGGCACCAGTCAAGAAAGTTGAACATTTCAAATGCTCTAAACAGTCCTTTCAGTAAGTGATCAAGGTCTGAGAAGGTCCAGCAAACCTTAGAGCGCCTCATTGCAGTTCTCCGAGGCGAGTCCACCAGACTTGAGAAGTCAGCCTGGGCAGAGGCAGGTACTCCCAAGCCTGGTGCTTCTCCTGTGGCATACCAAACGCTCGCTTTCGAAGTGAGCTTGGTCGGCGGGAACATGAAAGAAGTCTTGCCTAGGTGTTGCTTAGACTGCAGCCACTCCCCTAAGATCCTTAATGCTCTCTTAGAGGACCTTGCTAGGACTAGCTTAGTAAAGGAGGACTTAGCTTGTTGTAAGCCCAGCGAAAACTCAGATGGCGGAGAGCGGGGAATAGCAGAGACAAAGTGGTCTGGGTAAACCTCCCTAAGCAGAACCAAGACCTTACGAAAGTCAATAGACTGTGGAGAAGGCTTGGATTCATCCAAGTCTGATGAGGGATCCAGGTGTGCCTCCTCATCATCAGACGCCTCATCACCAGAGTGTAGCGAAGGTATCGGACAAGAATGCTGAACAGCAGAGTCAGAACGAGTAGGAACAATAGTAGTGGTTTCCTCTTCAAGTAACTGTTGAGGGAGAACCTGAGGCTCAGACTGCAAAGGCTGAATAGCAGACGAAGCAGAAGGAAGGCGCATGGGTGGAGGAGGCTGACTCCTAGCATGAGCGGTTGAACCCAAGGATAGAGCTTGCTGAGCGGTTGGTGGAAGCGGAGTAGCAAGTTCCTGTTCCTGTGGTGTGAGCGGAGCGTAATGAGGTTGAGGCTGCGCAGAACAAGGTAAATGTCTCGCAAGCTGAGGCTCCTGAGGCACAAGGCCAAGGTGTAGTGGAGCTTGCCTTGTGGATGGTTGAGCTCGCTGCAGCGAGAGCTGAGGAGACAGACTCATGGACGGGAGAGGTTGTTGTACCTCAGCCAAGAGTTGCACCACTGGTGGAGCAGCAAAGGGAGGCGGAGGAAGAGAGGTATAATCCTCCTGATCCCATAGCAAAGGTTGCCTTAAAGAAGGCGGAGGCTGAACACCACTGGGAACAGCAAACTCAGACCGTGGCTCAACATCGTACGCCTGGCAGGTGGTACTGCGATCAGGCGGAGCAAGCGCAGGCGGAGCGAGCGCAGGCGGAGCGAGCGCAGGCGGAGCGAGCGCAGGCGGAGGGAGTGTAGACGGAGGCGGAGGAGCAACACTCTCAGCCCGACACTCACGCATCAAGTCCGAAAGCTGTGCTTGCATGGACTGTAGTAGAGTCCACTTAGGGTCGACAGTCGAGCTCTGTTGTGGCAGAACCTTACTCCTCTTGGGCGGAGTGCAGTCGACAGATGACTGCGGCGAGTCAGAGCTGAGCCAATGACTGCAACCTGGCTGAGCACTCGCGGACTGGACTCTGCGTTTAAGTGGTCTCGAGACCTGAGACCAACGTTTCTTCCCTGACAGATGATCAGCGGACGAGAAAAAGACGGGCTCAATCGTCTGCGGGTGGGAGTGACGGTCTTTGGAAGACACGCCCGCAACCACCGAGGAAACTTCTGTGCGCCTAACAAGGCCTGCCGAACCCTTATGCCCTTCGACATTGCTTCTCCCCTGGGCATGGGAGCTTGCAAGAGGTCCCGGACTGGGAGGACGACTGGCTCGCACAGAAGAATCCTCACGCACCACACTGGCACTGACACTAGCACTTGGCACTGCACTGACACTAGCACTCGTCACAGCACTGGCACTAACTCCACCCACTGCACTCTTGACCTTAAGTTCCTTAACTTCGGCCATCAGAGACTTATGGTCACTTACCACTGACTCTACTTTATCGCCTAAGGCCTGAATAGCACGCAAAACAACAGACATATCAGGCGGAGGGCAAACAGTAGGTTCGGGGGTAGCCACTACAGGGGTAGGAAAAGGTAGGGGATCATGAGGTGAGGAAAACATTGAAGAGTGAGAAGAACTCCTCCTAACTCTACCTCTCTCTAACTTAGATGAATATTTTAAAAGACGGACAAATTCCAGTTCCGAAAGTCCGGCGCATTCCTCACATCGATTGTCCCTACAGTCAGAACAAGCGGTGTGAGGATCTACCGAGGCCTTCGGAATACGCCTATTGCAAGACCTACATCGTCTATGGGAGGGGGCTTGCGAAATGTCAGACATCTTGAATCCAAAGAGTTAGCCAAAGGGGTTCCAAAATCAAGCAAAAGATCGTTAACCGTTAATCAGGACTATATAAAAGCTATCTAGCTAATATAAGAAGGTTTCCAGTAATGCGACAGCCGAAATCTGAGAGAATACTTCACCAATTAGCCGTGAACAAACTCGAAGATCATAAGCGTATCCCAGAACGTCTTGCCGGAAGCACGACAGAGGAATAATTGAGGAGGTGTCAACAAGAAGTACTTGAGTACCTGGCCACAGGTGGCGCTGGTAAGTACACCCCCTTCTAGTATTGTGATAGCTGGCGTATCCCTCCATAGAATTCTGTCGGGCAACGGAGTTGACAGCTACATGATTATCGGGTAAGTTTAATATTGAAAAACTAATTTTTATAGCATTTTTTTGCAAGGACGTACAGGTTCATCCATGGGGGTAAAGGGATGGCTTTTGTGAAACGTACCAGTACGTCCTTTGGGGGTAAAAGGATTAAAGCGCAGCATGGAGCAAGTTTTGACCAGCTAGGATGTATAGCCTATTAGCTGAGTCTAGATTGGTTTGTCTCGAGACAAAATTAGAGTCAATCACAGTACTGTATCACCTTCTTCATCAGCGGCAAGTATCCCAAGGTTATTACTAACACTTTTAATAGTGACCAACGAGGATGGCGTGCGCCACACATCTGTGTACTGCTTGCAATAAAAGAGGAGCGATGAAATCACGTTTAATTGCGGGCGAAGCGAGGGATGTGATATAAAGTGATCAGGCAGTAATAAAACCAGTGCTAATGTATGGATTGGAAAAGTGGGCTCTAAGATATAAAGAGGAAGCAAAGTTTGAGAGAACAGAGATGAGAATACTGACGTTGTCTATGGGAATATCACTGCTTTAAAGACTGTAAAATGATAAAAGAAGAATGGCAGGTGTAGTAAACATTACAGAGTGATAAGCGTGTCCAAGACTGAGATGGCGTTGGCATGTATTAAGGATGGATGGTGGGGAGGGAGTGAGGTTTTAGGAGGAACCTGTCAGGGGGAGGAAGATCAAGAGGGAGGCTGAGAATTAGATGGCAAGATAGGTGAAGGATGATATGGAGAGAAGAGGTTTGGTGGAAGAGGATAAGCCTTTGATAGAAGGTATTGGAGAGGGCACATCTAGCAACCGACCCCTTAATGTATGGATAATGGTGGGGAAGAAGAAGTAGATATATTGATCTGGCAAGTACTGTAGCCACAAGGAGTACAAGTACATGATAAGTCTTGGGTCTGCTCTATCAGACTTGGGAAATATGCACCCCACCAAGATTAGGTACACAACTTAATAATTGGTTACGATTAGACTACATAAGATCAGGTGAGTAAAACAGTGCCTAACTTTAGTCTATCGGCATTCTAAAAAGAGTGCATTCTTCAAGATTTAGGCTACACCCTGACGTACGCATTTAACTTCCCAATGAGACAAAGTCTATATTAGCAACTATAATTAGTGGTTTATCATATACAACAGTGTACATTAGGCAATAGCTGTAATTAGTACAGCAAACTGTACTACTTAATGCCTGTTATTATATACAGTACAAACTTCTCTATTTCAAGCAGAGTAATCCCTCGGCTATCACAGTTGCTATGTTCCAAGCCCAAGCTTTGCTTCGTCTTTTTATCTTAAGAGCCCCCATTTCCAATCCATATATCAACACTGGTCTTATTACTGACAGATAACTTTATATCAAGTCCCTCAAATAGTCTTTGCAAAACCGCGCCTCGCTTCACTCGCAGTTAAACATGACCTCATTGCTCCTCTGCTCACGCAAGCAGTACATGGATGTGCTGCGCATGCCATACGCGTGGGTCACTGTTAAAATGTCGTAATTACTACGGTAATACTTGCCGCTGATAAGCGAGCTCACGCTATGAGTGCCTCTAATTTCATAGGGAGACAATCCACTCCAGACTGCTAAGATGCATCTTAGCTAGGCAAAGATTGTGCTGTATCCCACTATAACTTCTTTGATATCAAACTAAAACCCTAGTTGGAAAAGCAGGATGCTATAAGCCCAGGGGCCCCAACAGGGAAAATAGCTCAGTGAAGAAAGGAAATAAGGAAATAAACTAGAAGTGAAGTTTAAGAACAATAACATTAAAATAAATCTTTCATATATAAACTATAAAAACTTCAAAATAAGAAGAGTCAGAGAAACAAGATAAAACAGTGTGCCTGAGTGTACCCTCAAACAAGAGAACTCTACCCCAAGACAATGGAAGACCATGGTCCACATTACTGCACATTATTCCTTGGTTCTGGCCAATCTAATTCTTGTGTCAGCTTGTAAAGGTTTGAATCTCTATTCCAGTTACAGTATACAGTACTCCTTATTAATGTTCGCAAAATTAAGAGAAAATAATCACCCCAATATCATCATTAATAGTTCGGTCTTTGAGACACGTTTTACATTTTGATGTCAAGTTGAAGTGTGATGTTAGAGAACACAAAAATCCTGAAGCAACAGCTTCTCCCCATAGTTCTCCAGCAATTGCTGTCTACAAACCTTGAAACGACTGTGGCTTATAATAGGTATTATTATTACAGTATTATCATTATTACTTGCTCAGCTACAACCATAGTTGGGAAAGCAGGATACTATAAGCCCAGGAGCCCCAACAGGGAAAATATCACAGTGAGGAAAGGAAATAAGAAAAATACATGAAAAATAGTGTGCTCAAGTGTACCATCAAGCAAGAGAACTAACACAAGACAGTCGAAGACCATGGTAGAGAAGATTTTAGGCCAAATTACACCTGAACTTTATTACGCCAAGTCTTCAATGCAACATCTGAAGAAGAATGGCCACAAGACTCCAAGTCCTTGTTGAGACGATGGGAGAAATTACTTCAAATACAATACCAATAGTAAAGAGAAGTTGCTCTGGTGAATAACTTACATGCTTCTAGCGTCCAGTTCAGCATCATGACGACACGGTGCAGCACTCAAAGAAAGATAAGAAATTAAAACTTGCTAGTCACTCTTATCTTCAACTCTAGACTTACGTTGGAACCCCTCTCCAGACGTGATGCTACTTGTCTTGTAAGGGAGCTAGACCCACTCACAACAGTCCCAGGGACCTGTGGGTAGGTTCCCGAAGGTAATAGCCATTGGTCGTCGTCTGACGTATCCAGACCCCAGCGTTCATGATCTCCGCCATAGACAGATTCTCCCTGGAGGCTAAGGTTGACCCAATACTCCAAATTTCGCAGGCCTTCACACACGAGGGTTCGTCTCCTTACGCATCATTTGAGTCGTGAGAGCATCCAATGATTTCCCGAAGGACAGAGATCGGTCTCTTAATATTCCCAGAGTTAATGAAAATTCTCTGGCACACAGGTAACAAGGGTCGGATTCATTTGAGGCAGCGTTTCAATGCCAACAAAGATAAAAGCAGTGAACTGTCCTAATCGCCGGTTGCTTCATTAAAGGAGGAGATGGAGAAGGTCCCAACTTTGGATCCTGAATTGCTTGGTTCTGTGTTTTACGCATAAACTGTGCAACGAACGAAAATGAGACCTCCTATCATCCCTTGGTAAGACAAAACTGCATACGTAATGCCGTGTAACCCTGACTCTCCGGCGTCAATGACCTTAGATGCCAGGATGCCAGAAAACTTTCAATCAATCAATCTGACTCTCTTTGTCAAGGCTGACGCAAGTTGGAACAGTGTTCAGTGTTAGATCGTAATTTGACGTTTCCCCTCGAAAGATTTTTATGAGGCTCTTGAAAGGTCCAAGGTTTTTAGTGAGGACCCAATCTAGAGGTCGAAGTTCCTTTTTAGAACAAGACTGTTCAAAGCTTCTCATGAGCATGACCAGATCCCACATGGTGGAAATATCTTAGCCATTCAGTCTGAGTATCTGGTTCAAGTCCGAGCAATGGCTCTTTACCGTTGTGACCACGAGGTTCTCTCAGGGAAGAAAGAAGAGGAAATCAGAAATGACTAGCAGAGGTTACGAATAGGGAGAAAGCCTGTCTATGACTTCAATCGCTGAAGAAGACCCACTTCCCCTGGGAGACAGCTGCAGAGGAAGTGTGCAGATATCCAGACATCTTGTAGTGTCTAGTAGAAAGGCCTTCTCACACAGGAGACGATGAATAACCACCTACTTTGCAGCCGGTCTCAAAAATCCCTTCTCTCAGAGATGCTGGATAAGCTCTAACCGTGAAGAGACAGGTAAGACACTGCTGTGTGGAACCTCTTGACTGACGGAGAACCAGTGGCCAATCTGGTATCTCTCAGGGCATGTCTAAAAGAAGACTCAGAAGGTCTGGATACCACTCCGCACGAAGTCACTTTGGGGCCACTAACGTTAATCAAAGATCCCCGCCTATCATTACTTTGTTTCAGACTCGTCATATCAGGTTGAACCAGGGAAAGGTGTACGTGTTTAGCCTTTCCCAGGGGTGTTGGAACGCATCTTCTATCACCGCTGACGGGTCCGGGACTGGTGAGCAGGACATTTTACACTTCCAACTTGTTATTCAAGCAAGTGGAAAACATATTGATGATCAGGGTAACCCCCAAAGTCAGGAGTTGCCTCGCTACTTGAGGATTCAAAGATCATTCGGAGCCAACTATCTTGCCTAGTCACCTCAGATTGTCTGCTATTACATTCTGATTCCCCGGAATGAAACGACCTGAGAGGTGTACTGCATGAACCAATGCCCAATGATGCATCTTGAGAGCCAGTTGGCAAAGATTCCAGAACACCTAACCTTTTTTTTTTTTTTTTGTTGACATAAGTCACAAATGAATGATCCTGAAGGGTGTCCATGAAGTGGAGTAACGCTAGACACGGCGCTTTCAGTTCCAGGTAATAGATGTGAGACGACAAGTCCTCCTGTGACCATAGACCAGACATATAACGGTCTCTCAGATGAGCTCCCCACCCTTTTCGAGACGCATCCGAAAACAGGGGAAATCATGGAGGAGGGACCTGCAACGGGGACCCATTCAACAGGTTCCCGTCCTGAAGTCACCAACAGAGATTGTTCCTCGGATATTCTAACCAGATTGGATGGGGAGTACGTCATCTTGCACCAGTGAGATTTCAGGGCACACTGAATGGATTGAAGGTGCATCAGACCAAATGTAACTAACTTCTCTAGACAGGAGAGATGACCCAAGAGCTTCTGACACTGTCGTGCTGGTAAAGCTTTGCGGTTGAGAAACATCCCTACAACCTATCTGAAGTAAAATACAGTACAATACTGTGTCTCCTAATAGAAATAATCCAGTCTGGACCATGTCTACATCCATGCCCAAATACTGTAGATGACGCTGAGGTTCGAGCACTAACTTCTCAAGATTGATCTTGATCTCAATATCATGACAGAACTTGAGAACCAAATCTCTGCGGCGGAAAAGTTGAGCTTCTGATTCCACCAGTAACAACCAGTCGTCTAATTTTTGCAGGAGTCTTATGCTCATGGCGTCCGCCCAGGATTGATTGATTGATTTAAGGTTTTCAGGCATCCTGACATCTAAGGTCATTGACGCCGATATCATTTGGTTTATATATACACAAAAAAAATGAAAGAATATTCAATTAAAACCATAAAAGTTGAATGTCATTATAAAAGTTAGATAGTTTTCAGAAGACCTGCTTCTGAAATAAATCTAAAAATGCCACTTACATAGTAGGACACATCATATCCAAGAATCTTGGCAAGGATGAACCTGCCACCCTCACCTCGAGCCTCAGACAAATATCTATTCCTTAAGTTGTTATAATTGGGGCATTCGGTCAACAAATGCCTTACTGTTAGAGGTACTAAACAGTCATCACAATATGGTTGCTGTTGGCCCTTCAGCAGAAACTCGTGTGTCAACCTAGTGTGACCAATACGGAGACGACAAAGAGACGTCTCCCATTTTCGGGGCATCGTCTTATACCTCCAAGGAGATATGTCATTTGTTACCTCTCGCATTTTATTCCCATCTAGGCTATCCCATCGCTGTTGCCATTTATTGCAAACCAATTTCTTTATGTCAGGTAAGAAATCATTACAGGGAATGGGATACCTTCTTGGCAGCAACTCGGATGCAGCATTCTTAGCCAGTGAATCTGCCTTCTCATTCCCAGACACACCTACATGTGCTGGAACCCAACAAAATTGAACTGTTATACCTCTCCGTCCAATAATAAAAAGCCATTCTAAAATCTTTAAAACTAGAGGGTTATTAGAATTAAAATCTTCTATACCTTGAAGGACACTCCTTGCATCACTAAAAATTGTAAAATTACCCTCCTTCTCGAACGCTATTTTCTCAATAGCGGTTAATATGCCATACAGTTCGGCAGTAAATATGGAAGTGGTCAGAGGAAGTGCACATCTACAATTAAAACCATTACTATGTACTCCAAATCCAACGCCAGCATCAGATTTGGAGCCATCAGTATAGATAAAAGTTGATCCTCTATGTTCTTTAACATGTTCATTAAAAAGAGACCTGGCTTCTACGTCCGACATATTCTTCTTATCTCCAATAAAATATTTACAAAAAGATATCTCTGGTAACTTCCATGGAGGCGTTGATGATACCTTGAATGGAAGTACCTTATTTCTAATTATATCCAGACTATTTAATAATCGTTTCACCCGAAAGCCATAGGGTTGAGGAGATTTTGGGTGCAACTCAAAGTATGATGCGTGTCTTACAAGGCTTGCTGTCTGAAAGGCTAGAGAGTTAGGGAGTCTTTGCAATCTAAACCAATACCGAATAATGGAAGACATTCGGTAAAGGTCTAGAGGTAACTCTCCAGCATCAACAAGGAGACTTGGGATAGGCGAGGTTTTAAAAGCTCCAGTAGACAATCTAATACCTGCATGATGTATCGAGTCTAATATTTTTAACCGGCTTGGGGTGGCTGAAGAATATACTTCACAACCATAACTAATTTTGGAAAAAATCAAGGCCTTGTAGAATTTTAGAATAGTATTGCGGTCTGCCCCCCATGATGTATGGGACAATACTTTTAAGATATTCAGAGCTTCAACACATTTAGCTTTTAACGCTTTTAAGTGAGAAACCCATGTAAGCCTACAATCAAATATCAAACCTAAAAATTTAGCTTCTCTTGCACATGGTATCCGTTGACCTTTAATGTATATACTGTATCCGGGTCTGGATGTACTCCCCGGATACGACAAAAATGGACAATGGTAGTTTTACTTGTCGAGAACTTAAATCCATTCATGTCAGCCCACAGGATAATTTTATCAATAGAGTGTTGGATTTTTCTCTCAACCACTGCCATTCTAGTGCCAGCAAATGATATTGAGAGATCATCCACAAATAATGTTGAGAGAACATCCTGGGGAATGGCTGAGGATATCCCATTAATTGCTAGTGCAAAAAGGGTTACACTCAGCACACTACCCTGAGGAACTCCTTCTTCCTGGCACTTACTCTCTGATAGAGTTTCCCCAACTCTCACTTGAAAAACTCTACGTGAAAGAAATGCCTGAATAAATAGTGGCAGCTCTCCTCTCAATCCCAATTCATGAATGGTTTTAAGTATACCATATCTCCACATGGTATCATATGCCTTTTCAAGGTCAAAAAATACTGTAACATGGTGCTGTTTGGAAGCAAAGGCTTCACAAATAGAAGACTCTAGTCGTATCAACACATCAGTCGTAGAGTGCATTTTTCGGAATCCACATTGAATCGGTGATAAAATACCTTTCTTTTCAAGGTACCACATTAGCCTTGCATTGACCATCTTCTCCATGATTTTACATAAACAAGATGTCAATGCAATAGGACGATAGCTTGCTGCTAAAAACTTGTCTTTACCGGGTTTTAAAAAGGCTAAAATAATGGCTAGTTCCCATACACTTGGGTAACTATGATAATGCCATATTCTATTAATAATACTTAAAAAAATAGCTTTGTATTAAAATGTTAATGTTTAATCATTGCATATGGAATTCCATCAGGTCCAGGGGCTGTATCATTGCAATGAGCAAGTGCGGAATCAAATTCTCTTTCAGTGAAAGGAGAATTATACGACTCTTCCCTTCTTGTTGCAAAATTAAAAATTTTCTTTTCTTCAGTGCTCCTATACTGGTGACCAGGGGCTCCTTCACACTTGCTGGATACATTTGAAAAATGATTAGCCAGGGCATTGCTAACATCATTTGCTTCAGTTACATACTGGCCATTCACCTTCAACACTGGTGGTGGGTTGGGGGTGAATTTGCCAGCTATCTTTTTTACTTTCCTCCACACAGAAGATGGTGGTGTTCTACTGTTAATGGAGGAAACAAAAGACATCCATGACTGGCGCCTTGCTTCTTTCATGGCACGACGGAACTGTGCTCTACATTTCTTGTACATAATTAAATTCTCATCAGTTCTGCGTCTACGCAATCATGTTAGAGATCTTCTTGTGGCTCTGTGGAGGGCAGTTAGTTCTAAAGACCACCACAGTCGTCTTTTGAATAACCCTGTTGTTTTGGGAATTGAATTGACTCCTGCTGTATGGAGAGTTCCATTCAGTAAGTCTATGGCATCATCGATATTCTCAACTTGTCCTGCATCCCCCTCAATTTCGCTTAGCTCACGAAATTTATCCCAGTCCGCCTTGTCAAGATTCCATCGTGGCGATCCCTGTAAAGGTGGACCATTGTTGGTGTTTATAATGATTGGTGCATGATCACTAGTATGCCAATCATCTAATGTTCTCCAATCGAAGTCGAGAAGGCAATTAGAGCTTACGATTGATAGGTCAATACATGACAAGGTACCTATCTGGACATGAAAGTGTGTGGGCTCTCCTGTATTAAGGAGTCCCACATCTTCATTTTCCACAATTGATGATATGATATTTCCCCTCGTGTTTGCTAAAACACCACCCCACAAAGGATGTCTACCATTCAAATCTCCAAGTAAAAGAAAAGGTTGAGGGAGTTGTTGAATCCCCTCCACTAAGTTATCATACAAAATGTTATCATTTGGAGGCAAGTACAGAGAACAAATAGTATATTTTCGCCCTATGTCAATCTGTACAACCACTGCCTGCAGAGGTGTACGAATAGACAGAGAAACTTGGGGAACATCTCGACGAACATATATGAGACTTCCGCCATGGCTCCCCACTTGGTGATCATATGGTGTCCTATAACTAATATATTCGCAGGGATAAGGGGTATTATGATCAAGTTTGCTCTCCTGTAGACAAATAATTATGGGGGAATGCTCATGAATAAGGAGCTTAAGCTCTTCATATTTGGCCCTTAAACCCTGACAATTCCATTGCAAAATGGAGGAAAAAACTATGGTTTATAATTTGGTAGACCCCTTGGATGGAGTCTTCCCATTAGCAGTTTTTGATCTAACAATATTTTTAGGTGGTTTTATTAAAGAGGGTCTTGATAGTTTGGGTTTAGCATTTATGATTTTCTTTTTGTCTTTTTAATCTGATTGTTGAGGAGGTTGGTGGACCTCCACTTGAATTTCCGATTTATTTAAATTGACTTCCAGATCAGAAATATCAACAGACAAATCATCATATTTATTTGACGTCGTAATATGTTATTTTTATTAATAAAATAAATTTTTGAATATACTTACCCGGTGATCATATAAGCTGCAGCTCTGCTGCCCGACAGAAAAACCTACGGTCAAAATACGCCAGCGATCGCCACGCAGGAGGGGGTGTACATCAACAGCGCCATCTGTCGAGCAGGTACTTAGTACTCCAAGTAAACAAAGAACCAATTTTCTCCTCGGTCCACTGGGTCTCTATTGGGGAGGAAGGGAGGGTCCTTTAATATATGATCACCGGGTAAGTATATTCAAAAATTTATTTTATTAATAAAAATAACATTTTTCAATATTAAACTTAGCCGGTGATCATATAAGCTGATTCACACCCAGGGGGGTGGGTAGAGACCAGCATTACATGTTTACATTATTATGAGCTAAGTATTTTGTATTTCATTTTAGCAGTTATTCAAAATAACAAACATAAAATAAATAAGTACCTGGTAAGGAAGTCGACTTGAACAATTACTCTGCCTTTTTAAGTACGTCTTCCTTACTGAGCCTCGCGATCCTCTTAGGATGCTGAGCGACTCCTAGGAGCTGAAGTATCAAGGGTTGCAACCCATACTAAAGGACCTCATCACAACCTCTAATCTAGGCGCTTCTCAAGAAAAGAATTTGACCACCCGCCAAATCAACCAGGATGCGAAAGGCTTCTTAGCCTTCCGGACAACCCAAAAAACAACAATAAAAACATTTCAAGAGAAAGATTAAAAAGGTTATGGAATTAGGGGAATGTAGTGGTTGAGCCCTCACCCACTACTGCACTCGCTGCTACGAATGGTCCCAGGGTGTAGCAGTTCTCGTAAAGAGACTGGACATCTTTAAGATAAAAAGACGCGAACACTGACTTGCTTCTCCAATAGGTTGCGTCCATTATACTCTGCAGAGATCTGTTTTGTTTAAAGGCCACTGAAGTTGCGACAGCTCTAACTTCATGTGTCCTTACCTTCAGCAAAGCATGGTCTTCCTCATTCAGATGGGAATGAGCTTCTCGTATCAACAGTCTGATATAATAGGAAACTGCATTCTTTGACATAGGTAAAGAAGGTTTCTTAATAGCACACCATAAAGCTTCTGACTGTCCTCGTAAAGGTTTAGTTCGTTTTAAATAGAACTTAAGAGCTCTAACAGGGCATAAGACTCTTTCTATTTCATTTCCAACCAAATTAGAAAGGCTTGGAATATCGAACGATTTTGGCCAAGGACGGGAAGGTAGTTCATTTTTGGCTAGAAAACCAAGCTGTAAAGAACATGTAGCCGTTTCAGATGAAAATCCGATGTTCCTGCTGAAGGCGTGTATCTCACTGACTCTTTTAGCTGTTGCTAAGCAGACGAGGAAAAGAGTCTTTAAAGTGAGATCTTTAAAGGAGGCTGATTGTAGTGGCTCGAACCTTTCTGACATAAGGAATCTTAGTACCACGTCTAAATTCCAACCTGGTGTGGCCAAACGACGCTCCTTCGAGGTCTCAAAAGACTTAAGGAGGTCCTGTAGATCTTTGTTGTTGGAAAGATCTAAGCCTCTGTGACGGAAGACTGCTGCCAACATGCTTCTGTAACCTTTGATCGTGGGAGCTGAAAGCGATCTTTCCTTCCTCAGGTATAATAGGAAGTCAGCTATTTGGGTTACAGAGGTACTGGTTGAGGATACTGATACCGACTTGCACCAGCTTCGGAAGACTTCCCACTTCGACTGGTAGACTCTAAGAGTGGATGTCCTCCTTGCTCTAGCAATCGCCCTGGCTGCCTCCTTCGAAAAGCCTCTAGCTCTCGAGTGTCGATAGTCTGAAGGCAGTCAGACGAAGAGCGTGGAGGCTTGGGTGTACCTTCTTTACGTGTGGCTGACGTAGAAGGTCCACTCTTAGAGGAAGAGTTCTGGGAACGTCCACCAGCCATTGAAGTACCTCGGTGAACCATTCTCTCGCGGGCCAGAGGGGAGCAACCAACGTCAACCTTGTCCCTTCGTGAGAGGCGAACTTCTGCAGTACCTTGTTGACAATCTTGAACGGGGGGAATGCATAAAGATCTAGATGGGACCAATCCAGTAGAAAAGCATCTATATGAACTGCTGCTGGGTCCGGGATTGGCGAGCAATAATTTGGGAGCCTCATGGTCATCGAGGTTGCAAAGAGATCTATGGTAGGTTGGCCCCATGTGGCCCATAGTCTCTTGCATACATTCTTGTGTAGGGTCCATTCTGTTGGGATGATTTGACCCTTCCGACTGAGGCGGTCCGCCATGACATTCATGTTGCCTTGAATGAACCTCGTTACAAGAGACAGGTTTAGATCTCTTGACCAGGTGACGAGGTCCCTTGCGATCTCGTACAACGTCATAGAATGGGTCCCTCCTTGCTTGGAGATGTACGCCAAGGCCGTGGTGTTGTCTGAGTTCACCTCCACTACCTTGCCTAGAAGGAGGGACTTGAAGCTTTTCAAGGCCAGATGAACTGCCAGTAGCTCCTTGCAGTTGATATGTAACGTTCTTTGATCCGAGTTCCAAGTGCCCGAGCATTCCCGACCGTCTAATGTCGCACCCCAGCCCGTGTCCGATGCGTCCGAGAAGAGAACGTGGTTGGGGGTCTGAACAGCCAGGGGCAGACCCTCTCTGAGGTAGATGTTGTCCTTCCACCAAGTCAGTGATGACTTCATCTTCTCGGAAATGGGGATCGAAACCGCTTCTAGCGTCTTGTCCTTTCTCCAGTGAACAGCTAGGTGAAATTGAAGGGGACGGAGGTGCAGTCTCCCTAACGCAATGAACTGGTCCAGTGATGAAAGCGTCCCTATCAGACTCATCCACTGTCTGACTGAACATCGGTCCTTCTTTAGCATGTTCTGGATGCATCCTTGGGCTGAACTTATTCTGGGTGCCGACGGAAAAGCCCGAAAAGCTTGACTGTGAATCTCCATCCCTAAGTACACTATAGTTTGGGATGGGACCAGTTGGGAATTTTCCATATTGACCAGGAGACCCAGTTCCTTGGTCAGATCTAGAGTCCACTTTAGATTCTCCAGACAACGACGACTGGACGAAGCTCTTAGAAGCCAGTCGTCCAAATAGAGGGAGGGTCTGATGTCTGCTAAATGCAGGAATTTGGCAATATTCCTCATCAGTTTCGTAAAGACAAGAGGCGCCGTGCTTAGGCCAAAGCACAGGGCTTGAAATTGGTAGACAACCTTCCCGTAAACGAACCTTAGAAAAGGTTGGGAATCTGGGTGGATGGGGACGTGAAAGTAAGCGTCCTTGAGGTCTAAAGAGACCATCCAGTCTTCCTTCCTGACCGCTGCTAGGACAGACTTTGTCGTCTCCATGGCGAACGTCTGCTTTGTGACAAAGACATTCAGAGCACTGACGTCTAGCACCGGTCTCCACCCTCCTGTCTTCTTTACCACTAAGAAAAGACGGTTGTAGAAGCCCGGGGATTGATGGTCCCGGACTTTGACTACCGCTCCCTTTTCTAGTAAGAGAGACACCTCTTGCTTCAAAGCTAGTCTCTTGTCCTCCTCTCTGTACCTGGGAGAGAGGTCGATGGGAGTCGTTGCTAGAGGGGGCTTGCGCAAGAACGGGATCTTGTACCCTTCTCTGAGCAACTTCACAGACTGTGCATCTGCGCCCCTGTTCTCTCAGGACTGCCAGAAGTTCTTGAGTCTGGCTCCCACTGCTGTCTGAAGAAGGTGGCAGTCAGACTCTGCCTCTAAAGGACTTGGTACCTTTCTTCTTACTCCCGCGTTTACCTTCGGCACGAGCACCTCCTCTGCTGGAGGCTCTGCCACGAAAGGGCGGAATAAATCTTGACGCTGGAGTATCCATCCTGGGTCTAGACACGGTAGGCAAAGGGGTGGCTTTGCGGGCAGATGACGCAACAAGGTCATGCGTGTCTTTTTGAATCAAGGAGGCAGCAATTTCCTTGATCAACTCCTCTGGGAAAAGGCACTTTGAGAGAGGGGCAAACATAAGCTCCGATCTCTGACATTGAGTTACTCCAGCTGACAAGAAGGAGCAAAGGTTTTCCCGTTTATTGAGGACCCCGGAAACGAACGAAGCCGCAAGCTCACTGGAACCGTCCCGTATGGCCTTGTCCATGCAGGACATAATGAGCATGGAAGTTTCCTTGTCAGAAGGGGAGGTCTTCCTGCTCAACGCTCCCAAACACCAATCCAAAAAATTAAAAACCTCGAAGGCTCTGAACACTCCTTTCATCAGATAGTCTAAGTCTGAAGGAGTCCAACAAATCTTGGAGCGTCTCATGGCTAGCCTGCGGGGAGAGTCTACTAGACTTGAGAAGTCGCCCTGGGCAGAGGCAGGAACTCCCAAGCCGAGAACTTCTCCCGTGGCATACCAGACGCTCGATCTGGAAGCGAGTTTCGCAGGGGGAAACAAGAATGCTGTCTTCCCAAGGTGCTTTTTGGACTGCATCCAATCTCCCAACACTCTTAAAGCTCTCTTGGACGAGCGGGCGAGGACGAGCTTCGTAAAGGCAGGCGCGGATGACTGCGTGCCTAAAGCGAACTCAGATGGAGGAGAGCGTGGGGCTGCAGAAACAAACTGATCAGGATACATCTCCTTGAACAGTGCAAGAACTTTCCTAAAGTCCAAGGAGGGAGGCGTGGTCTTGGGTTCGTCGATGTCCGTGTGCGGGTCGTCAAGGTGTGCAGCGTCGTCATCATCAGAGAGTCCATCGTCTGAATACTGAGGAGGAAGCGGCAAAGGAGTAGGCATTGGCTGGTCAGCTGAGTCCGGCAGCACGGGTGCATGCGTGACTGCACTGGACGCAACGTCATGGAACTGTAGGCCAGTCTGTGAGCTGGCAACAACCATAGTAGCGCGGGGGCGCAAAGTGTCTACTCCTGACTGTCTAGTCTGTTGTGGGCGAGTAGTGGTAACCACAGTGGGTTGCGGAGGTTGACGCACCGCGTCAAAACAAAACAACTTAGGTTGTTGTTGTAACTCGCGAACGTCAACGGAGGGTTCCGTGCGTCGCTGAACGTCAACATGCGGCTGGCAGGGTACACTGCGCATGGGTGGCGGGACTCTCACAGCTGGAGTGCGGGAGAAGGTAGCCTCAGCGTCTACTGGACGCACAACCGTGGTTGGTTGTAGGCTAACGGGTGCAGCGTCAACCTTCTCCGCACGAAAGTCCTGCATTAAAGATGTTAACTGCGTCTGCATGGTCTGCAGCAAAGACCACTTAGGGTCTACAGTAGCAGGTGCGGCAACAGACGGTGTTACTGCCTGTTGCGGTACCGCTTTGCCTCTCTTAGGAGGTGTGCAGTCATCGGAAGACTGCAGCGAGTCCGAACTGACCCAGTGGCTACAACTGGGCCGTTGGACTTGCGCGGAAGGGACCGACTTGCGTTTAAGAGGTCGTGAGACCTTGGTCCATTGTTTCTTCCGAGAAACATCTTCCGCAGACGAGGAATAAATGGGCTCTCTCGTCTTCTTGTGGGTGGGGCGATCTTGGCAAGATACGTCCGAAACCACGGAGGGAACGTCTGTCCGCTGATTAAAGCCTGTCGAACCCTTTGGTCGTACGACATTGCTTCTCCCCTGGGCTTGGGAGCTTGCAAGAGGTCCCGGACTGGGAGGACGACAGGCACGAACAGACGCACCCTCAAGCGCAACACTAACACTTTCCACAACACTACCACTCACTTTGTCACTACCCACTGCACTCTTACCCTTCAACTCCTTGACGTCTGCCATGAGTTGGTTACGGTCACTCGCCAATGACTCGACTCTCTCACCCAGAGCCTGGATGGCACGCATCATATCTGCCATCGAAGGTTGTTGAGTGCTAGAAGGGGGATCAGGAGCAACCACAACAGGGGGAGGAATAGGTTGTGGGGCATGGGGAGAGGAAAAATCAACGGAGCGAGATGAACTTCTCCTGACTCTATCTCTCTCTAGCCTACGTGAATATTTCAGGAATTCGAGAAAATCGAATTCCGAAAGCCCAACGCATTCCTCACATCGATCTTCCAATTGACAGGTTTTACCCCGACAATTGGAACAAACGGTGTGCGGATCGATAGAGGCCTTCGGAAGACGCCTTGAACAGTCCCTAGCACTACACTTTCTGTATTTAGGGACTTGAGAAGGGTCAGCCATCTTGAATTAGTCAAAGGGGAATTCAAAATCTATCCAAGTCGTCAACAAATAATCCAAAATTCAATAAAAGAATGCAAGGAAGTATTGAAGATAACCTCTGCAAAGCGAAAGCTAATAACTAGAAATGTGTACTTCACCAAAATCTGTGAAAACCAATCCAGTAAGCAACAGCGAATTTAGTAGGTCTTGCCGGTGGCACGACAGAGAGAAAATTGGTTGTTTGTTTACTTGGAGTACTAAGTACCTGCTCGACAGATGGCGCTGTTGATGTACACCCCCTCCTGCGTGGCGATCGCTGGCGTATTTTGACTGTAGGTTTTTCTGTCGGGCAGCAGAGCTGCAGCTTATATGATCACCGGCTAAGTTTAATATTGAAAATTTGATATTTCTTATGGAAGGGGGCGAGAGAGATGGAGGTCTCTCTCTTTTCCGATTAGTAGGTTTTGAGCTACCAGGTTTTTGCACCTTCCCCAATACAGGTGCACCTGGTAACTTGGTGTCAGGTGGCATCTCCATCAAATCAGGCAAGGACATGGCCTGGGAGAGGTTAGTACTATTGTTGGTAATGGGGGACGAAGGCTGTACAGAAATGGGCAATGACCCTTTTTTAATACACTGTGGCACAGCCTCAGAAGGCAATATGATTACCTTGTCATGCAGTACTTTATTATCAGAGGTTGTATTTCTTTTCTTAGGATTACTGGCAGTGCTAGGTGGGGTTACTGTCTCCTGTGGTAAATTTACCTTTGATTTTAAGGCCTTTGCATAGCTGGTTGATTTATTCAAGAGTCTTTTTGCATGTCCCACACTTATGTGTTCTAAACTTGATTTATTTAGGGCAGCTTCCTCCAACTTATACAGTTCGCATCTCCTATCAGTTGATTTATGATTCAAATTGCAATTTGAACACCTGGCCTCAAGTGTACATTCTCCATGATAAGTTTGGGAGCAAATACCACACATTTTTCCATTTTTGCAAACTTTGGATGGGTGTCCAAATTTAAAACAATTAAAACATTGCAGGGGCTTTTGTTTGAAAGGCCGAACTTTAATCCTTTCATTTTCAATAAAAATATGGAAAGGTACATCAGCACCCTGGAAAGTAAGTATAATCATTGAAGTTCCAGGAACCTTATGCACTTTCCATACATTTAATGGACACATAGAAAGTATCTCCTCCTCTGTAAATTCGTATAGGTCCTTATTAAAGACCACTCCCCTTCCATAACTAAAATTTAGATGAGGTTTCATTTCCAATGTAATTTCATCACTGCCTGTCTGTAAGTTAGACAGTATTGCAGACTGAGTCGAAGATTTGGCATGGATGAGATAACTATTCTTCCCAAAACGAGATATATCTCCAGGTGCTATGGTTCCTACTTTTTTTTGGATAAACTTACATATCTTAAAATAATTCCCTATTATCCCTTTAGGTTCAGCTAAGAGCCACATTGGTGGTTTGGGTTTTCTCTGTGAAGGCATGGGTACATTTCTATCTTTTTCAAACCAATCAGCAGGTTTATACACATCCAATTCCTTTGGGACCTTATCACAAAGAGCTCCCATGATGTTCAATTCGTTAATTTTGATACTACTAATATTACTTATGGGATTAAACGCCTCATCGTGACTTTCAAAAGATATCCAAGAGTCCCATTTTTCATCTCCAAGTCTCATCCTTATTTCCTTTATCAATCCATAGCACTCAAATGCTCTATATATATCATCATAATTTGTCTCTAATGGGATTTGGGAAACATCAAGGAATCGTAGTTTCCCTGTGTTACCCAAATTGCTTGATTTTTTAACATCAGTAGAGTGGTCCTATTTAGTTCTAAGGTCGTCAACAGAATTTTCCTTAATTACAGTAGCAGAAGTCGTCAACAGTGCCGGGGGGGAGTCAGCAAATCCAGGGGATGGGGAGTCAGTATTTGAAGGGTCCATATTTAAGGGTGGGATTTTCATGTTTTTTGTTGTTGTTTTGTTGGTTTACCTGCTTGAGAATTATAAGAAAGTATCATACGTTGGAAAGGAAATTTGTATTCTCCACTATCGGCACAATGAGAGTATACTTCCAAGATGGTCCACTCCATACCCTACCCGAAGGATAGCATCAAAACAGATATAGAGGCACAGGTGTAAGCTAAACCTGCCTGTTAGGACTGAGACCAAAGTAATATGGAATCATCCTCCCCATATCTGTAATGATGGGCTTCCGGCCAAAAGCCAAGAGTCCCACCTCAAGGATTGGATCCCCCTGGATTCCGATGACCCAACCCCTGAGAGTAGTTCTGCCAAAAAGGTCCAAACCATCTTTGGGATGGCTGAGATCATCCAATACTCTCATATATAGCTTTGAATGCGAATACCTCCCAACCGTGATCCCTCCTCCCATTCATCTAAGCAGGCAGTAATAACGAATGTGGAAATATCCACGCCATTTAAATAAAATAGAAAAAAATAGATAAATAAATAAATGAACAAATAAAATAAATAAATATATATATATATATGCATACATCTACATATATATATATAACTAAGAAAAATAATAATCATAGAGATAGGACAGCAAGATGAAAGAGAGTTGATAAAATTAGGAGAAGGTCGAAGTAATATTAAGCAGAAGTAAAAGATGAAAGAGAGAAATTTAGATTCGAACTGGGGAGCAATTTCCCGAAGTTCGAGAGCCCTCTTGCCCGTCACCAAGATTCAGCACGGGAATGAAATGCCGTGCTGAAGCTCAATGACTTCATCAAGGCATTCTCTCATTAAGAGGGAGATAAAAGGTGAAATATGGATGTTGCCCCACCGTTGTTGGAATGCATCTTGCAGAGAGCCTTGGTGTATGGGACTGGGGAGCAGTACAACGAGAGCTTGAAGTTCATGGCCATTGCAAAAGATCCACTGTCCGAGAACCCCACAAAGTCAGGACTTTGTTGGCTACTAGATGATCCAAAGACCACTCAGTACTCACTATCTAAGATGCTCAGCTCAGATTGTTGGCTAGCACATTCCTTGTGCCTGGAATGAAGCGGGCTGATAGTGGTATTGAGTGGACCTCGCCCCATCTCAGTATTTCTACAGCTAGATGGAATAGGGGCTGAAAAAGTACCTGCTTGTTTGTTGATGCAAGCCCCTACTGTGGTGTTGTCGCGCATCACCACCACTGAATGGCCTGCCAAAAACTAATGGGACTCATAAAGGACCAGAAAGACAGCCTTCATCTCTAACAGATTTATGTGAAAGTACTTTTCGGAGTCTGGCCGGAGGCCAGAGATTGTGTGATGCAGCACGTTGGTCATCCCCCTTCTTTTGATGTCAATAAACATCATCAAGTCCGAGGGGGAGGATGAGAAGATCTACACCTCTCCGCATATTCTAGTCTGCCCCGCACCACTTGAGGTCCATCCGTTCCTCTGGTCCTATGGGGATCAGAATGTTGGGGAATCGAAGGCCTGATTCCAATCGGACTCAAGCCGCTACTGGAGAGATTGAATCCTGAAGTGGCCGTTGGAAAATAGACGGGCCAAGGATGATAGGTGCCCAAGAAGACATAGCCACTTCTGGGCTGGGAGTTCTCCTCGTCTTGAGAAAAGGTCTTGCGACCTTTCTCAGCCTCGTTATCCAGTCTTTTGATGGGAAGGTTTCATGGAGATTGGGGACTAAATTCATTCCTAGGTATACCAGTCTTCTGAGTGGGATGTAGGGAAGACTTCTCCAGATTTACCATGATCAGCAGATTTTGGCTAAACCTCAGAAGTTTGTCTCTGTGCTGAAGAAGGGTTGCCACTGAGTCTGCTAGGATTAGCCAGTCATCCAGATAACGGATGCCGACCCTGTGAGTCCAGGATGATACTAGGGCGAACACTCTGGTGAAGACTTGTGGTGCTGCGTAAAGACCGAAGCACAGTGCCCTAAACTGGTATTTCTTGTTGTCTAGATTGAATCTCCAATACTTCCTAGATGATGGATGGTTTGGATCTGGAAATATGTGTCCTTCAGCTCCTGTGCGCACATGAGGACCTGTGGTCCTACTGCTTGTTCAACCTACTCCAACATGGTGTGGACATCGGCCCAAAGGGTCAGCTCCTTTACAGAGCCCTTCGCATAGTGAGCTCGTTCACGCTTGGGTCTTGACCCGTGGAAGGAGAGACGAGTGAAGGGGACGCGATACCCTATGGAACGACTCTTCTCTGGAAGAGAACTAATGAAGAAGTGGGTAAGGCAACACTTGACTTTACCTTGCGCCCTGACGGGAGTGATGCTACTCCTTAGAACAGCGTCGTTCTGGCGAACGTTGACAATGGTCAAGGGCTGGTTATCGTGGCCACTGTTGAGCTTGCAAAGTAGGTTGGCCACCATTGAGCTGGCAGGATAGGCTGGCAACTGTTCAGCAGGCAGGGTAGGCTGGCAACTGTTCAGCAGGCAAGGTAGGCTGGCAACCGTTGAGCTGGTGACCAATGAGCTCGCAACCGGTGTGCTAAAGATCAAGGCGCCACAAAATAGACGAGCTGACGGATGATCGGATAAGCTAAGGAGCAGCGGTATGGTTCGACGATTGACTAGTTGGTGATCGTCGAGCCAGAGATTAGCAATCAGAGCCTAGGAGCTCTGAGAGGACGCTCGGAGTGCTGGCGATCAATAAAAGCTAGCAAAAGCTGACTATCGGGGATTGGCGATAGGTGAGCTGACGATTAGCTATCAGGGAAAGACGGGCTAGCAATCAGCGATTCGCAAGTTGGCAATCGGCCATTGGCAAGCTAATGATCAGCGATCGGCGAGACTGAGGTTAATGATTGATTGATTGATTGATTATCAGTTATCTGGCATCCTGACATCTAAAGTCCTTGACGCCGATATCATTTGATATAAATAAAGTAACGGTAATTCAGTTTAAAACAATAAAATCATAAACATCCTTATAACAGTTAAATAGCTTTCAGAAGACCTACTTCTGAAATAGATTTTAAAATATGACAAATTCATAGATAATTTGTATTTTTCCTAACTATACAAACCTTAGCTATTTAATATGGGTTATTACTTTCGTCGTAGCTGAAATGGCGAGCCATTAGAATTTTAACGAGGGTTTACTACCCCACTGCTAGTTAGCGGGGGGTAGGGAAGGTAGCTTGCTAAATCCCCCCCCCCCCCCCTCCTCAAACACACCTGTGCTTGAGCTCACTTTGCTTGGAGGTAGGACTTCAAGAAGGATAGGGCTGGCGGGACAAGTTTGATTAAATAGCTAAGGTTTGTATAGTCAGGAAAAATACAAATTATCTACGAATTTGTCATTTGTTCCGTAACTGACATACAAACCACGCTATTTAATAGGGGTGACTCACCCATTAGGAAGGGTGGAGAGTCCCTGCCAGTACTGGCTTTTGGCTTTGCCTGGGGACTCAAATTTTGAGTGTGTTGTACCAACCGTGTGTCACACGATCGTACATAAATTATTTCATATATATTATGCTTGTATCTGCGCTCTTCCCTCGCACTAAAAAGAACCTGAATAATCATGTCTCCGGTTTTCATCTGTAACATTGTCATTTCCTCGAACATGTATTTTCCTGTTGCCTTGAGGTTTTGTATATAAAGGAGAGTGTTCTTTAATATAGTACTCAGTTGATTGCATCCTGCCTTTGAGTTCACAACCCTCTCTCGGCCCGTCACATTGGTGACCCCGGAAGTCGACTCGCTCCCACCGCCTTCCACCTCCACCCCTGACGAAGAGGATGCCTATTCAACGTCAACCGAAGCTGACATGAATGCCGTAGGACATACACGCCTACCCCGTGACGTGCCGAAGCAGCGACAAAGCCGCCCACCACCCACCAATCGCTCGCGCCCCAACAAACGACTTCTACAGCCACTTACTACCTCCCATCCGCCGCAGTTTTGCTACTACCACTTCAGATTCGGGGCAACCACGAAGAAATGTGCCGAGGATTGTCAGTGGCCAAAAAACGTGAAAAGTAGGCCATTACTCGTGGCGGTGGCCTCCCGTGTTTCTAATCTTTTCTTTTTACAGGATGCAGGAACGGGCGTGCGATTTTTGGTAGACACGGGTGCTTGTCGTTCTCTTTTGCCAAGGAAACTCTTCAAGGCACGACGTAGTCTGTCTACATCTGCCGACGTCCGCTTGGTAGCTGCCAACGGATCTGCGATACCCACCTACGGTTACGAGAACCTCACATTGTCGTTCGGAAACGGTAAATTCAATTGGAAGTTTCTCGTTGCTGACGTCACAATGCCAATCCTCGGTGCGGATTTCCTCTCTCATTTCCACCTTCTGGTCGATGTCGCCCACCGACGATTGGTCAACGCAGACTCGTACTTGTCGACACCTCTTCAACCCGCCCCCTCTAACCTCGCTCTCCACATCAGCGCACCCACGGATGCCTACGCCCACCTCCTCACGTCGTACCAGGAAGTTTTCCGCCCAGAACTTCGCCAAACGCCCACGGTTCCTGCCAAGCACGGTATTTATCACCCTATCAAGACGACGGGACCCCCAGTCTTCGCAAAATTCAGACGTCTGGCACCGGAACGATTGGCAGCCGCCAAACAAGACGTTCGCCGAAATGGAGGAAATGGGCCTTTGCCAAAAGGCCTCCAGCCCATGGTCGTCACCCTTACACATCGTTCTGAAGAAAGACGGCTCCCTCCGTCCGTGCGGGGATTACAGGCGCCTGAACATGTAAACAGAACCGGATCACTACCCCCTCCCAAACATTGCCGACGTGACCTACCTGCACAAAGCGAAGGTTTTCTCTACGCTCGACCTCCTGAAGGGGTATTATCAGGTGCCTATGAACCCAGAAGACATCCCCAAGACCGCCATCACCACTCCGTTTGGTACATACACCTTCAATTACTCCTGTTTTGGCCTTCGTAATGCTGGGGCCACGTTTTAACGTCTCATGGATGGCATCTTAGGGGACCTCCCTTTCTGTGTATGTTATGTGGACGACATACTTGTGTTCTCCTTCTCAAAAGAGGAACACCTCCGTCACCTGCGCATCGTGCTCGACCGCCTGCAACAAAACGGACTTTTAGTCCGGTACGACAAGTGTACCTTTGGCGCCAACGAAGTGTCGTTCTTAGGGCACCGCATCACTCCTGAAGGAGTCCATCCCCTCCCTGAGAAGGTAGCAGCCGTTCAGGACTTCCCCGCGCCCTCGACCGTCAAAGCTCTGCAGGAATTCTTGGGCATGATCAACTATTATCACCGTTTTCTGCCAGCCATTGACGCCACTCTTGCTCCCCTCTACGCCTCCCTCAAGGGCAAGCCAAAGGACCTGAAGTGGGGTCCCCTTCAAGAAGCAGCCTTCTGCAATGCAAAGAAGGCCCTATCAACTGCTGCGGCTCTCACTTTTCCTATCCCACACGACCATCTCCTTCTCTCCAACGATGTCAGCGACGTCGCTATTGGTGCAGTACTCGAGCAGGTGGTCAACGGCTCGCCCCGCCCATTGGCCTTCTTCAGCAGAAAACTGTCCAAGGCAGAATCGGGTTATTCTACCTTCGATCGAGAATTGCTGGCGGTGCACTTGGCTGTCCGTCACTTTCGCCATTTCTTAGAAGGTACGCCCTTCGTCATTCGCACAGACCACATGCCTCTGGTGCACGCCTTCACTCGACAGTCTGACGCCTGGTCCGCCCGTCAACGCCGACATCTCTCCGCTGTGGCTGAATACAATTGCACCCTTCAATACATCCCTGGGAAAATGAATCACGTTGCCGATGCCCTGTCAAGAAACACGTTGGCTGCCGTTCAACTGGGATGGGATTACAACGCCTTGGTTGAAGCCCAATGACAGGATCCACAGTATCAAGCATGTAGGACATCCTGCACGTCCCTCCGTTGGGAAGATTTTCCCCTCGAAGACTCAAACACCACCCTCCTCTGTGACGTCAGTACTGGTAGACCGCGACCTTGGATTCCTGCTCCCATGCGCCGACAGGTGTTTGATTTCATTCACGGCCTTTCACATCCCTCGTGCCGTTCTACTGCACAGCTGCTGAAGGCAAAGTTCATTTGGCACGGCATTTCTAAGGATGCTAAGGATTGGGTCCGCGCCTGTACTTCTTGCCAAACTTCCAAAGTACATCGACACACGGATTCAGGAGTGGGCACCTTTCCTCAACCTCAGCGTCGTTTCGCACACATTCACGTCGACGTTGTAGGCCCCCTACCCACATCACAAGGACATCGTTACCTGTTTACCGTCATTGACCGCTCCACTCGTTGGCCTGAAGCCATTCCCATGGAAACTGCAACGTCCGCCTCATGTACATCTGCCTTACTCTCTGGATGGATTTCAAGATTTGGTATCCCTGAGCATATTACTTCTGACAGGGGAACCACTTTCACCTCTCAATTGTGGACATCATTAGCGAATCTCCTGGGCATCACCCTACATCAGACAATGGCCTACAACCCCGCTGCCAATGGAATGGTTGAACGTTTTCATCGCACCCTCAAAGCAGCTTTGATGTCCCGCTGCAAGGATTGCAACTGGTTTACTGTACTCAGCTTCCCTGGGTCCTCCTGGGACTAAGGACCACTCCCAAAGACGCCCTCGACGTCTCGGCAGCTGAAATGGTGTATGGCGACCCGTTGGTCGTCCCTGCCGAATTTTTTCCTTGTACAACCTCCTCCGACGATCTCCAGCGCATACGTCACGTCGTGGGAAAATTTACTCCGTGCCGCCAGACTTACAAGCCCCCAGCGAAGCATCACATACCAACGGACTTGCACTCTGCAACGCACGTCTTCCTGCGCAACGACACTAGCAAGCCACCGCTAACGCCCCCTTACACGGGCCCTTTCCTTGTGATCCGACGCAGTCCGAAAGCATTCCTACTACTGTAAACATTTGTGGCAAAGACGACTGGGTCTCCATTGATCGTCTAAAACCTGCTTATCTTCTGCCAGATAACCAGCCTACAGTTCGCCTTTCTAGATCAGGGCGCCCTATTCAACATGTACAGTATGTCATTTCTCGGGGGGAGCCATGTACCAACCGTGTGTCACACAATCGTATATAAATTATTTTGTATATATTATGGTTGTATCTGCGCTCTTCCCTCGCACTAAAAAGAACCTGAATAATCATGTCTCCGGTTTTCCTCTGTAACATTGTCATTTCCTCGAACATGTATTTTCCTGTTGCCTTGAGGTTTAGTATATAAAGGAGAGTGTTCTTTAATATAGTACTCAGTTGATTGCATCCTGCCTTTGAGTTCACAACCATCTCTCGGCCCGTCACATTTCGCACTCAACAATAAGGAGTCCCTGCACCTCGCCAGAACCTTGCTTCGCAAAGACTGCGGCCTACGCAAGGTGTGTGTGAAGGTAATAATAAAGTGTGACTGGTCCTAGGAAGTTGACCTGTAGTCTTTTAGATGGAAACTTTAGGCTAGGACTCTCCCAATACCACCTCGTCAGAGTAAAGGGTCGTGACAGTATTATCTTAATAGTAGGAACACAAGGAAACATGGTTTACCTGCAGTGGTTTGAGGTCAGCTGTGCAGAGAACCCAGGATGCTGCTTTCCCCAAGAGAGGGGAAGATGAAGAAAAGAATAAGGGCCAGACAAACCTTTTCATTCATGCAGACTAAGACCGGGTAACAATGCCCTCAACCTTCTGTTACTTGTCCACTAAGGAGCCTGAGGTTTTAAACCAGCTGTTGTGCAGCCACCACAGGGCCGATAGAAAACGTATCGAGCCTCCTGTGGGTCACGTCTTGCAGGTAATGGGCTGTGAAGGTCGTCAGACGCTTCCACACCCCACCTTGAAGAACCTGCGTCACTGAGAAATTTTTCTTGAAGGCCAGGGACGTAGCTACGCCCCTGACATCATGTGCTCTAAGGCAACATGACGGAGGAGGGTCTGGATTCCGGGACAGATGAATCGCCCTACGAATCCATGCCGAGATGGTGTTCTTGGTGACCCTCGTCTTAGTCCTCCCAGTGCTCACAAACAATGCCTGCACCTGGGGATGGACTGCAGCCGTTCTTTTGAGATATAGCCTCAGACTCCTTACTGGGCACAGTAGGAGATGGTCTGGGTCATCTGTTACAGAACGAAGACTCGAAATCTGGAAGGAGTCGAACCGAGGATCCGGAACCCACGGATTTTGAGTCTTAGCAATAAACTCAGGGACGAACCCGAACGTTACCTCCCCCCATCCACTTGAATGGACGATGTCATATGAGAGACCATCAAGTTCACCGACTCGCTTGGCCGAGGCCAAAGCTAGTAGGAACACCGTCTTCCAAGTTAGGTGGCAATCTGAAGCCTGGCGTAATGGTTCATAGGGAGATCTCTTAAGAGACCTGAGAAATCGAACCACGTTCCATGGAGGTCGTCTCACTTCCGACTGAGGGCAGGTAAGTTCATAACTTCGCATGAATAGGAAAGTTCCAGCGAGGAAGAAATGTCCATTCCTTTGAGCCTGAAGGCTAGACTTAAGGCTGAGCGATAGCCTTTCACCGCTGAGACTGGAAGGCGCATTTCTTCCCGCATATACACGAGGAACTCCGCTATTGCTGTAATAGTAGCATTGAGTGGAGAGATACCCCTTCCACGACACCAACCACAGAAGACTTTCCACTTTGCCTCGTAGACAGATGCGGATGACTTTTGCAGATGTCCAGACATCCTAATCGCAACTTGTTGCGAAAATCCTCTCTCAGCGAGGAGATGCTGGATAGTCTCCAGGCGTGAAGTCGTAGCGAAGCTACAGCTTTGTGGAAGATGTTGGCATGTGGTTGTCTGAGTAGATCGTGTCGCGGAGGGAGTTCTCTCGGCAGTTCCGTTAGGAGTTGCAGAAGGTCCGGAAACCATTCCGTGTGATGCCATAGCGGAGCTATGAGGGTCATTGAAATATTGACCGATATTCTGGTCTTGTTGAGCACCCTCCTCATCAGACAGAACGGGGAAAAGGCGTACACGTCGATGTTGTCCCACCGTTGTTGAAAGGCATCTTGTCAGAGTGCTTTGGGATCCGGGACTGGGGAGCAGTACAGCGGAAGCTTGAAGTTCAATGCTGTCGCAAACAGATCCACAGTCGGGGAACCCCACAAAGTCAGGACTTTGTTGGCTACTAGATGATCCAAGGACCACTCGGTACTCACTATCTGAGACGCTCTGCTCAGATTGTTGGCGAGCACATTCCTCTTGCCTGGAATGAAACGTGCCGATAGTGGAATCGAGTGGACTTCGGTCCATCTCAGTATCTCTACTGCAAGATGGGATAGCTGCTTCGAAAAGGTACCTCCTTGCTTGTTGATGTAAGCCACTACTGTGGTGTTGTCGCTCATCACCACCACAGAGTGACCTGCCAGATATTGTTGGAACTGTTGAAGGGCCAAGAAGACGGCCTTCATCTCTAGAAGATTTATATGGAGGCACTTTCCTGATTCTGACCACAGGCCTAAGGTCCTGTGGTACAGAATGTGGGGCCCCCACCCTTTCTTTGAGGCGTCCGAAAACAGCATCAAATCTGGGGGGAGGACAAGAAGATCCACTCCTCTTCGTAGGTTCTCGTCTGTCACCCACCACTTGAGGTCCGTCCGTTCCGCAGGTCCCATAGGGATCATGGCGTCCGGGGAATCGTAACCTTGATTCCACCGGGACTTGAGTAGCCACTGGAGGATCTCATCCTGAGGCGACAGTTGAGAACTAGACGAGCTAAAGATGAGAGGTGACCGAGGAGACGTAACCACGATTAGGCATGAAGTTCTTCTCGTCTGAGGAAAGGGCTTGCGACCCTCCTCAGCCTGGCTATCCTGTCGTCTGATGGGAAGGCTTTGTGGAGATTGGTGTCTATAATCATGCCTGGGTACAGCAGTCTTTGAGTGGGAAGCAGAGAGGACTTCTCGAGATTTACCATGATCCCCAGATCCTGGCAAAGTCCCAGAAGTTTGTCTCAGTGTTGAAGAAGGAATGACTCCGAGTCTGCTAGAATCAGCCAGTCGTCCAGATAACGGAGGAGACGGATGCCGATCCTGTGTGCCCACGACGATATTAGGGTGAACACTCGGGTGAAAACCTGTGGTGCTGTGGAGAGACCGAAACACAGCACCTTGAACTGGTAAACCTTGTTGTCTAGGCTGAATCTTAAGTACTTCCTTGAAAACGGATAGACTGGGATCTGGAAGTACGCGTCCTTCAGATCCAGTGTACACATGAAGTCTTGCGGTCTCACTGCAAGTCTGACCGTGTCTACGGTCTCCATGCTGAATGGAGTTTGCTTGACTAACTTGTTCAGGGCTGAGAGGTCGATGACTGGTCTCCAGCCTCCAGACGCCTTCTTTACAAGAAAGAGTCGACTGGAGAAGCCTGGAGACCCGTGGAGGACCACTTGGAGAGCTCCCTTCTTCAACATGGTCCGGACTTCTGCCCGAAGGGCTTGCCCCCTTGCTGATCCCATAGCAAGGGAGCTCAACGACACTGGATTCGTCGTCAGGGGAGGTGGAGATGTTGTGAACGGGACGCAATATCCCTGACTGATTACGGAAATCGTCCAGGAATCGGCCCCCAGTTGCTGCCACCTGTCTGCGCAACTTTGTAGGAATCCCCCCCACTGGTGGACATGCAGGGAGACTGCCAATCCTAGCGTTTGCGGCCTCGGCCGCTCCCTCTAGGATGCTTCCCTCCCCTGGAGGACTTCTTGCCTTTTTTGTCCTTGACAGGAAAGGGCTTAGACACCACCGTCTTCGCTGCCGCTGCCGGTTTCGTGGTCTTGGTAGGGCGTGGCTGCTGGGGTGCTGGAGGTTTATAGGGCTTAGATGTCAAAGCCCTATGTAGGAGGGAGTCTTGGTGGGACTTCCTCCTCTCAGCAGCCTACTCCACGTCCCTAGGCTCAAACAGGTTCGTTCCCATCACGGAAGAATGTCTGAGCCTGCTGATCTCGGTGTTAGGGACCTTTTGATGGAACCTCTCAGACACCGTATCTCGACGTTTCAAGATGGTGTTTGCCCACAAGTTCAAGACTCGGTGGGCCAGAAACTCGATCGAGTGAGTGCCTGAGAGTAAAAAAGTCTCCATAGCTTTCCTGGTACGTTCTTTGGATAAATCCTCCGAACGTATCAGGATACCTAAGGTCCCTAGCCAGATATCCAGCCACGAAGTGGCCTGCATGGCACACTTTGCTACCTTTTCCTGGCTAAGGATCTCAGTCACTGAGAATGAGACCTGCCGGTTGGAGTCTCTCTCAAGAGGGACTCCCCTGGTAAGCTCTTCCAACGAATGGTGATGGGGAAGAGCCAAACAAGACTCCTCTACGATCTCAAAGTACCTCCTCTGCTGTACACGAGGAGGTGGGAGGAGCTTGTTGCCAGCGCTGGTTCGGCTGGAGGAGGCAAGCTCGGAGAGCTGGACTTCGATCTTGTCCCTGGCACTCTTAACCCCTTGAGACCAGGGCAAAGCCGCACTGGCCTTAGAGGGTTTTTGAGTCCCAAACACTCGGTCCAAGACCGCGTCTTTGCCCTCTCGAGGAAGAATCTCTGGGTCGGTAAACCCATTGAGAGTCCTCATAAGGGTCAGAACCTGCCAAAACGCATGTTCTGACTCCTGCAGCTCTCCTCCTGAAGGACTAGCAGTGAAGTCTCCTGTCCCCAAAAGGCTCTTCTTGGGAGGACTCGCGGACATTCTCCGAGTGACGGTTAGGAAAAATACAAATTATCTCCGAATTTGTCATTTGTTCCGTAATCGAAATACAAACCACGCTATTTACATGGGGTGACTTAACCCTTAGGTAGGGTGGAAAGTCCCAGCCTTACTGGCTTTGGCTTTGCCCGGGGACTCAGAATTCGAGTGAGCAGCACTCGAGAAAAGGAGTCCCTGTACCTACATAAGCTTGTGTGTGAAGGAAAGAAGTGTGACTCGTCCTAGGAAGTTGACCTGAAGTCCTTTAGATGGAAATCTAGGTTAGGACATTCCCAATACCAACTCGTCAGGATATGGGGGACGCGACAGTATGATACTAATACAAGGAGCACAAGGGAGCATGGTTTACCTGCAGAGGTTTGAGGTCAGCTATGGAGAGAACCCAGGATGCTGCTTTCCCCAAGAGAGGGGAGGATGAAGAAAAGAGTAAGGGCCAGACATACTTTTTCATTCATGCAGTCTAAAACCGGGTAACAACCTTCTGCTACCTGTCCATTAAGGAGCCTGAGGTTAGACCAGCTGTTGTGCAGCCACCACAGGGCCGATAGAGAACGTATCGAGGCTCCTGTGGGTCACGTCCTGCAGGTAGTGGGCTGTGAAGGTCGTTTGACGCTTCCAGACCCCAGCTTGTAGCACCTGCGTCAGAGAGAAGTTTCTCTTGAATGCCAGGGACGTTGCGATGCCTCTGACATCGTGTGCTCTAGGACGACGTGACGGAGGCGAGTCTGGATTCAGGGAATGATGGATGACCCTCCGAATCTAAGCTGAGATGGTATTCTTGGTGACCCTCCTCTTCGTCCTTCCCGTGCTCACAAACAGGGCTTGCACGCGAGGACGGACTGCAGCTGTTCTTTTAAGATAATGCCTCAGACTCCTTACTGGGCATAGTAGCAGATGGTCTGGGTCATCTGTTACAGAACGAAGACTCGAAACCCTGAAGGAGTCGAACCGTGGGTCAGGAACCCCAGGATTTTGAGTCTTAGCAACAAACTCAGGGACGAACCTGAACGTTACCTCCCCCATCCCCTTGAATGGGAGACGTCGTACGAGAGACCATGAAGTTCACCGACCCGCTTGGCCGAAGCCAGAGCGAGCAGGAACACCGTCTCCCAAGTCAGGTGATGATCAGAAGCCTGGTGTAATGGTTCGAACTGAGGTCTCTTAAGAGCCCTGAGAACCCGAACCACGTTCCATGGAGGAAGTCTCACTTCCGACAGAGGGCAGGTAAGTTCGTAGCTTCGTATGAGCAAGGAAAGTTCCAGCGAGGAAGAAATGTCCAATCATTTCAGCCTGAAGGCCAGGCTTAAGGCTGAGCGATAGCCTTTCACCGCCGAGACCGAAAGGCGCATTTCCTCCCGCAAATACACAAGAAACTCCGCTATTGCTGGAATGGTGGCATCGAGGGGAGAGATATCCCTCCCACGACACCAACCACAGAAGACTCTCCACTTCGCCTGGTAGACTCCTGCAGATGACTTTTGCAGGTGTCGAGACATCCTCTCCGCAACTTGTTGCGAAAAGCCTCTCTCTGTGAGGAGATGCTGGATACTCTCCAAGCGTGAAGCCGAAGCGAAGCTACGGCTTTGTGGAAGATGTTGCAGTGTGGTTGCTTGAGTAGCTCGTGTCGTGGAGGGAGTTCTCTCAGGAGTTACGTCAGGAGCTGCAGAAGGTCCGGGAACCACTCTGCATGATGCCATAGTGGAGCTATCAAGGTCGTCAACAGGTTGACCGATAGTCTGGTCTTGTTGAGCATCCTTCTCATCAGACAGAACGGTGGGAAGGCGTAGACGTCGATGTTGTCCCACCGTTGTTGGAGGGCATCTTGCCAGAGCGCCTTGGGGTCCGGGACTGGGGAGCAGTACAGCGGCAGCTTGAAATTCAAGGATGTCTCGAACAAGTCCACTGTCGGGGAACCCCACAGGGGAACCCCACAAAGTCAGGACTTTGTTGGCTACTAGAGGATCCAAAGAACACTCGGTACTCACTATCTGCGAAGCTTTGCTCAGACTGTCGGCGAGCACATTCCTTTTGCCCGGAATGAAGCGAGCTGATAGTGGAATCGAGTGGATTTCGGCCCATCTCAGAACCTCTACTGCAAGATGGGATAGCTGTTGTGAAAAGGTACCTCCCTGCTTGTTGATATAAGCCACAACTGTGGTGTTGTCACTCATCACCACCACAGAAATACCAGCCGGGGGCTGTTGAAACTGTTGAAGGGCCAGAACTACGGCCTTCATTTCTAACAGATTGATGTGGAGGTACTTTTCTGATTCTGACCACCGGCCTGAGATCCTGTGGTTCAGAACGTGGGCCCCCCACCCTTCTTTTGATGCATCCGAGAACAGCATCAAATCCGGGGGGAGGACGAGAAGAGCCACTCTCTTTCGAAGGTTTCCGTCGGTCAACCACCACTGCAGGTCCGTCCGTTCCACAGGCCCTATAGGGACCAGAAAGTCCGGGGAATCGTAGCCTTGACTCCACCTGGACTTGAGCCGCCATTGCAGGGATCTCATCCTGAGGCGGCCGTTTGGAACTAGACGGGCCAGGGAGGACAGGTGACCTAGAAGACGTAACCAAGATTGGGCTGGATGCTCTTCCCTTCTCAGGAAAGGTTCTGCAACCCTCCTCAGCCTTGTTATCCTGTCGTCTGATGGAAAGGCTTTGTGGAGATTGGTGTCCAATATCATGCCTAGATATACCAGTCGTTGAGATGGAAGCAGAGAAGACTTCTCGAGATTTACCAAGATCCCTAGATCCTGGCAAAGTCCCAGAAGCTTGTCTCGGTGTCGAAGAAGGGTCGACTCCGAGTCTGCCAGGATCAGCCAGTCGTCCAGATAGCGAAGGAGACAGATGCCGATCCTGTGTGCCCACGAAGATATCAGGGTGAACACTCTGGTGAACACCTGTGGTGCTGTGGAGAGACCGAAGCACAGCACCTTGAACTGGTAGGTCTTGCTGTCTAGGCTGAATCTCCAGTACTTCCTGGAAGATGGATGGATTGGGATCTGGAAGTACGTGTCCTTCAGACCCAGTGTGCACATGAAGTCTTGCGGTCTCACTGCAAGTCTGACCGTGTCTGCTGTCTCCATGCTGAACGAAGTTTGCTTGACAAACTTGTTCAGAGCTGAGAGGTCGATGACAGGTCTCCAGCCTCTAGACGCCTTCTTTACAAGAAAGAGTCGACTGAAGAAGCCTGGGGAGCCGTCGACGACCTCTTCGAGAGCATCCTTCTTGAGCATGGTCTCGATTTCTGCCCGAAAGGCTAGGACCTTTGCCTATCCCATGGCATAGGAGCTCAACGACACTGGATTTGCTGTCAGGGGAGGAAGAGATGTCGTGAACGGGACGCGATATCCTTGGCTGATCACAGAGATCGTCCAGGAATCGGCCCCGAGTTGCTGCCACCTGAACGCGCAACTCTGCAAGCATCTCCCCTCTGGTGGACACGCAGGGGGATTGCCAATCCTAGCGTTTGCGGCCTCGGCCGCTCCCTCTAGGATTCTTGCCTCCCCTGGGGGACTTCCCACCCTTCCTGTCCTTGATGGGAAAGGGCTGCTGTTTGGACACCTTTGCCTTTGCTGCCGGAGCCGGTTTCGATGTCCTAGACTGATGAGGCTGTTGTTGTTGAGGTGCTGGAGGCTTGTAGGGTCTGGCTGTAAGAGCCCTTTTGAGGAAAGAATCGTGATTCGACTTCCTCCACCTCTCAGCTGTCCGTTCCACATCCTTGGGCTCAAACAGGCTCTTTCCAAGGATGGAAGAGTGTCTGAGCTTGCAGACATCCACGGCTGGGACCTTCGCATGGAACCTCTCGGTCACCGCATCACGACGCTTCAAGATCGAGTTTGCCCACAAGTTCGAAACTTGGTGAGCTAGAAACTCAATGGTGCGCGTGCCCGAGAGAAAAAAAAGTCTCCATGGCCTTCCTGGTGCTCTCCTTGGACAAGTCCTCGGATCGCAACAGGATGCCCAGAGACCCCAGCCAGACATCCAGCCACGAAGTGGCCTGCATGGCACACTTTGCGACTTTCTCCTGGCTCAAGATCTCTGCAGCCGAGAATGTCACTTGCCGGGCATAGAGTTTCTCAAGAGAAATTCCCCTGGAGAGCTCTTCCACAGACTGGAGGAGAGGAAGAGCTAAACAAGACTCCCCCATCAACTCGAAGTACCTCCTTTGCTGCACGCGAGGAGGTGGGAGGAGTTTGTTGCCGGCAGGGGAACGGCTGGAGGAGGCGAGTTCGGAGAGCTGGCTCTCAACCTTGTCTCTGGGGCTCTTAACCGCTTGGGACCAGGGCAGAGCCGCACTGGCCTTCGGAGGTTTTTGAGTGCCATAGACTTGGTCCAGAACCGTATCCTTGCCCTCGCGAGGGGCGATCTCCGGGTCCTCGAACCTGTTGAGTTGCCTCATCAGACTCAGGACTTGCCAGAAGGCATGCTCCGACTCATGCAGCTCTCCTCCTTGTGGACTGGCAGCAAAGTCTCCTGTCCCCAGCTGCTCTACTTGGGGGGACATGCGGACGTTCTCCTGGGGTCTTGCTGGCTCTGGTCGAATCCGGGCTGAAGACTTAGGGACGGTCTTCGAGTCCTTGGGCTCCCTCCTAGGAGAGATACAGGACTCCAGTAAAGAAGTCTGAGGGCCCCTCTGTGCTCCCACACGAGACGATTCTCCTACTCGAGGTGGGGTTCCTCCCATTGGTGCCATGGGAGAATGTCTCACCTCGCTGGACTCTCCTGAGGACGGAAAGGCTTCGTCCACAGGGGAAGGAGAAAACGTCTGTCTGAGGGGGGGAGGGGGGGGGGGGGACCGGCATTCCTGACGGACTTCTTGGGAGCTGGTTTAACCCTAGGAGATGTCCTTCTCGTCAGCGGGGACGAGGCTGCCGTTGGTTTGAGGCCTAGATCAGCGAGGGCCGGCTTAACCGCCTGGACGACCGCTTTGACCAGAGACCCGAACCAAGGCTGACAGACTTGGTGTCAGCGACTCCTGCTGGAGGGAAGGGGATTGGGCGATCCTTAGGAGCGGACACCACAAGGCCTGCCTGAAAAGAAGAAGAGTGTTGCCTAGACCTCTCTGAAGATTCTTCCTCCTCCTGCAAGTGCGCTGCTCTGCGCTTACGGGGTGGAGATCGTGACGACGATGATCTGGAAGTACGCGCCGCTCCAGAGGACTCGCAAGGTTGCCCGTGCTGCGAAACCCGGCGGGAATCGCGGTCGCACTGGCACTCACGCAATGCTAAAATCGCGGTTTCGCGCGCGGACGAACGTTGGCACGCAGAGATGAAAGCGCGGGTGCGCGTGGTCGAAGGGGCGCGAGAGCGTGGGCGAGCGGGCGAAGAGGTGAAGGTGCGCGTGGGCGCGGTTGTAAGGGAGAGCGCTGGCGGCCGGGGAGCGATGGCGCAAAGGCCGAGAAGGCGATCGACTGCGCACAGGCGAGTTAGCGCGTGGGCGCGTAGGAGACCTTCGGCGATCCGACTTGAGGGCGCGTTGGAGAGCGCTTGCGTGCAGGCAAAGGATCGCACGGGTGCGCGGGAGATTGCTGGCGCGTAGTGGCGTGGTCGGGAGCTATCGGTTGGGCCGCAGGACCAGAAGGTGAAGTGGCGCGTAGAGGCGAATGCTCGCGGGCTTGCACCGGAGACGTCTCGTGGGCGCGCAGAGACTCGACCAGGTCTAGATGAGCGCACAGGAGAGTGCGCGCGATGGCACGCAGGCAAAGGCTGGCGCGTGGGCGGGGTCTGCGGGCGCGCAGGAGATCGATGGCGAGGGGGCAAAGGAACGGATTCCTTGCCTGCACCCAGATCCGGAGATCGTGGGCGCGCAGACGTGCACTGGCGAGCAGGTGATCATGGGCGCTCAGGAATACGTGGGCGCGCAGATGTGCGCTGGCGAGCAGGAGAGAGCTGGCGCACAGGAGATCCCTGACGAGTAGGAGAGCGCTGACGCGTAGGAGAGCGCTGGCGCGCAGGCGAGCAGAAGATCTACGGCGAGAAGATGTGGGGCGCGAAGAGTTTGAAGGGTCCACAGCAGGAGAGCGCTTGCGCGCAGGTAACACCTGCCGCTTAAGGGACTTACTCTCCGTGGGAGATAAGCCCTTATGCCCCGAAGGGACCGGTGCCCGTTGGAAAACGGGGTGCGTAAGCGCCCACAGCCCATCTGCGTCCGCAAATGGAGAAGGAAGGCTAGCAGGTCTGGCAGACGTGGGGGATCGCGAACGATCAGCTGAGAGGTCTAGCGATGCGGCTGCAACGGTCTGCTCATGTCGAGGAGGCTCCTCTGCGGGAGACGTCGGAGGCGAAGAACCGAAGAGGCGCCTCCTAACTCCCTTGTAAGGGGAAGGAAGGCCTCTACAGCGAAGAGGAGGGCGAGCCTTATGGCGAAGACGACCTCAAGGGGCAGCAACACCATCGTCGGTCCTCCGCAGAGGAGTCTCCATCAGTGAACTTCCGGGGGGGGGGGGAATCACCCGCAGGAGAGACCGTTGGACCCAGCTCCTCCCTCGAAGGATGTTCGGAGGGGGGAACTGAGCCCTAAGCAACATCCGCAACAACAGCAGGGGTTTGGCCCGACCCGTCAGAAGCCTCTGCCACAACAATGTCAACAATAGACAGAGGATCAACCTCTGCTATTACCGACAACTGTTTAACAGCTGCACCCAACTGGATCAGGTCAAACAGGGCTTCCCTGGAGGTCGAGCCCTTAAGCCCCAAGGAACCCCAAAGCTGCAAAAGATCATTGTTAGAGACGGAGTCATCAACATCAAAATCCTCCCCCGGAGGTGGAGCTGCCTCGCTATGGGAGGCAACTCCCTCTCCCAAACCCTGAGGTTGGTCAACAACAGAAAGGCCTACGCTACCACTCGACGGCCCCTCGCGAGAGACCGATCGAGTGGGAGCTTCGGAGGAGGTTCGGGCAACGGAATTAGAGTCTTTGGAACCTTCCTTCTTCAAGGGAACCCTTGAAGGAGAAAGGTCACGCTTAGACTACTTCTTACGTCGCCGGGAAAACCTCTCCCACTGGGAGGTAGACCACTCCCTGCACTCACTACAAGTTTTATTCCTATTACACCGTTGACCTCGGCAGTATGTACATACGGAGTGAGGGTCGGTCTCGACCGCCAACATGAACGTTCCACAAAGGCGGTCAGGAAGTCCAGGGCACTTCCGCATGATGAGGCTAACTTCCAAGCACACGAGCTGTGAGAAAAAGTAAACAAATTAAGGCTGCCAAAAATGTGAGGGTGAGACAGACAGGTCTGATCATCACCCAAGCCAAAAGTGAAGTGAATCAGTTCACCGGTGTGTGAGGGGGGAGGGGTAGCTAGCTACCCCTCCCCTACCCCCTCGCTATTTAGCGAGAGGGTAGTTAACCCTCGTTAAAAATCTAATGGCTCGTCATTTCAGCTACGACGAAAGTAATACCCCATGTAAATATCGTGGTTTGTATTTCGGTTACGGAACAACTAAGTCTTGATGAAGACTGGTACTGTCTTGGAGTCCTTCAACTCCCTCCTGGGAGGGATGCAAGACTCCAACAACGACGAGGGGAGGCTCTTCTCCACCCCTACCCGAGAAGACTTTACAGCGCGAGGTGGGGTTTCCCTCATTAGTGTGATGGGGGAACGCCTCACCTCAAAAGACTCCCCTGAGGACGGGAAGTCTTCGTCCGAAGGGGAGGGAGAAAAAGTCTGGGGGAGGGAGGAGGCCTGCCTCAAAGACTTACGAGGAGACAGCTTTGTCCTCGGAGAAGTTACCACGTCTGAAACTCCTCTTTTCCTCTTCAGGGGAGTAGATGCTGCCAAGGATTTGTGGCCCAGCTCAGAGAGAACAGGCTTAAACGCCTGCGTGACCGCTCTGATCATTGCCCCAAACCAAGGCTACTGGCTGACGGCTGCGCTGTCAGACACTCCCTCTGGAGGGAAAGGGAACGACCGATCCCTGGGAGGAGTTTCCAAAGGGGGGTTCGCCTGTAAAGAAAAAGACGGAGAAGAAATGTCCCTGGACCTTTCAGGAACCTTCCCCCCTGCCGGCGAGTGCGCTTGCGGAGGGGGGGGGGGATGGGGTGATGGCGACCTTGCCGCGCGATGTCCTGCAGCCTCGAGCGTGGGAGGGTAATGGCGATCGCGCTGGGGAATACCCGGGGTCGCGAGCGGGTGAATGTTGGTGTGCGCGCGCGCGAGGGCGATGGCGCGTACGAGCGCGTGCCGGAGACATCAGAGGGTGCGCAGAAGGTAGATTGCGCGCGAGGGTGAATGATTGAGCGCACGCGCGCAGGATCAGGATGAAGAGCCCGTGCGGGCGATAATACCGTTGGGCGCGTGCGCGCAGGAGAGGCATCTCTTACGCGCGGGCGAGCATGTGTGCGCACTTCAGGCTGGGAAGATGGGCGTGGATGCGCAGGGCACGCGCATCCTCGTGGGTGACTGCGCGCGAATGCGTGCTGGCGAGGGATGGCGCGCAGGTGAAGACCGACAGCGTGTTAGCGAGCACTGACAAGTAGGGGAAGCCTTCAACTTCCCTACTGCGCCTAGATTGGAAGATCGTGGGCGCGCAGGATATCGTTAACACGGAGAGCGCTGGCGCATTGGTGAGCACTGGCGCTCAGGAGAACGATGGCGCGCAGTGGCGATTAGGAGAGCGCTGGCACGCTTTAGCAGGAACATTATATAACGGTGAGCGCCGACGCGCTTTATCAGCATCGTCGGCAGCAGGTGCGCGCTGGCGCGATAGGGACGTATGCGCCAATTTGCGTATACGCCCTTGTTGCCCAGAAGGGACCGTTGCCTGTTTTACAAAAACAGGATTCGTAGGCGCCCACAACGCATCAGCAGCCAGGAACGGCGACGGCAGGTCAGCAGGTCTGACAGGTGGAAGGTCGGTGAGTCCTTTGTAAGGACGACCTTCCACCAAAGGTGATCGCGAACGATCCGCAGAGAGTTCCAAGGTTGTAGCAGGAACAGTCGGAGATCCATGACGAGACTCCTCTGCAGCGGACTGCAACGATGACGTCGAACCGAAGAGGCGCCTCCTCACACCCTTGTGAGGTGAAGGAAGGCAGTCCTCCTCAGAAGAGTCTCTGTGAGTGAACTCCCCCGAGGGGGAGAATCACCGGCAGGAGAGACTGTTGTACTTTGTTCCTCCCTCAAAGGTTGAGCAGAGGGAGAAACTAAGCCTTCAGCTACAGCAGGTTGAGCGATTGCAGAGGTCGAAAATACCGCATCGGAAGCCTCTGCCACCACAACTCTCAACGATAGACAGAGGATCAACCTCTGTCAAAGTCGGCGATTGCTTGACAGCGGCACACAACGGGATCATGTCAAACAAGGCTTCCTTGGAGGGCGAACCTTCGAGCACCAAGGAAGACCATAGCTGGAATAAATCATTAGTGTTTACATTAATATTTAATTCCTCCCCCGGGGGAGGAGGTGGAGCTGCCTCGCTAGGGGAGGCAACGCCATCTCCCGAACCCCGAGGTCGGGAAACAGAACTATGGTCTACGCTACCACTCGATAGTCTCTCGGAAGAAACCGATCGAGCGGGAGCTTCGGAGGAGGTTTGGGCAAGGGAAGAAGAGTCCTTGGGATTTTCTCTTTTCAAAGAAACCTTCGAAGGAGAAATATCCCGCATGGACTTCTTCTTCCGTCGCCGAGAAAACCTCTCCCACTGGGAGGTAGACCACTCCCTACACTCACCACACTTATTAGTTCTATCACACCGTTGGCCCCTACAATAAGGACAAAGGGTGTGAGGGTCCGTCTCGACCGCCGACATAAACGTACCACAAGGGCGGTCGGGTAATCCAGGACACCTGCACATGATAGCAAAGGCCAACTTCACAAACAAAACTGTAGGAGAGAAAGCAAAAAGGCATCAATGGCTGTCAGAGGGGCGAGGGTGAGAGCTGACACGTCCGACTACCACCCGAGCCGAGAGCAAAGTGAGCTCAAGCACAGGTGTGTGTGAGGGGGGGGTAGCAAGCTACCCTCCCAACCCCCGCTAACTAGCAGTGGGGTAGTAAACCCTTGTTAAAATTCTAATGGCTCGTCATTTCAGCTACGCCGAAAGTAATAACCCCTATTAAATAGCATGGTTTGTATGTCAGTTACGGAACAAACCACTAGTATGATATGACACCTCATGTCTGAGAATCCAGGCATCCTCTCCTCGAGCCTAAAAAAGATATCTATTTCTTTCGGTATATAAGTGGGGCATTCGATCAACTAATGTCTCACTGTCAAGGGTACCAAACAGTCATCGCAATATGGTTGGTGTTGGCCATTTAGCAGAAACTCATGTGTCAGCAGAGACGACAAAGAGAAGTCTCTCACTTTCGGGGCATTATGTTATACCTCCAAGGAGATATGAAATTTGTTATTTCTCTCATTTTATTGTCATCTAGATTATCAAAGTGCTGTTGCCAATTATTATAAAACACACAGAAAGACAAACTAGCGATCAGCAAACTGACGACTAGCCATCGCAAACTACCGATTGGCAGTCGGCGAGACTGGAGCTAGCAGATATACGAGCTGCAGTAGGTCGAACAGCTGGTTAGCGAACAGCCGATGGTAGTCCACTAGTCTATCTGGAATAACCTTTCACAACTTGCTGTGAAAGCTTCTCCGTATAAAGAGATGTTGGAAAGTGACCAGACGAAAAGATGTAGGGGAGCTATGGTTCCACGGAAAATTATCACATGTGGATGTCTGAGTAGATCGTGTCTTGGAGGGAGTTTTCTTGGGACTTCTGTCAGCAGCTGAAGGAGGTACGGGAACCATCCTATAGTCAGCAACTGCTCTGGAGGGGACTGAACCTGCGTACGTTTAAGGCCGTCGTCAGTAAGATGATCAGGAACTGCTGCAGTCACAGGCGAAGAACCAGGTGACTGGACACAGGCAGCAACTTTGACTTGCACTCTTTACGTAGGCTGACAGCCGAACAGAGTACAGTAGTACGATGTCGTTAGAGCTGAGGACAAACAAAAACGAAAGAAATGAAAAACCCACTGGGGAAAACAACCTAACCCGTGGTAGGGAAAGATGTCCCCCAAGAGGTACAGGAACATGATCCAGACTAAGTGCCCCCTCAACATGATTGACAATAAGTATTTCCTCTGACGGCTGCCACCATAGAATGAGGAGAGTACGGCATCATCAGCAAAGAGGAGAAAGACAGAAGTTAAGCTCTGGGTAGGCCGCAAGCGCCCTTCCCTCCGATGAACTAGCAGGGAGCAAGCGACATCTACTTCAGAACGGAAGAGTACCCAAACAAGGACGACTCCCCTGCGGAGGAAGCCAGTTCAGTGCACTCGGAGTAGCAGGGGAGGCCACCAGCCTACGGGTTTTCCGGCGTCAAAGGGGGAAGAGATCATAAGCGAATGCTTTTCCGCCCATGGAGAAAACGCCGCACTACGCTGTCACAAAAACGGCAACACTCACACTGTAATGATGAAAGAATGATTATGTATATATGAGAACATTCCATGAATGTTTAAACATATATACAAACAAAAGTAAGTAAATGAGAGAAAAGTCAAAGGCTAGTAGAAAAAAAAAAGCTGGGTGGCAATATGAACATCTACTCTCACCGAGACAAAAGTAAAAAGTGACGAGACAACACAGGTGTGTGTATGTGTAAGCCGAGTAGCTAGCTACGCCTCCTACTCCCCGCTAACTAGCGGTACGGTAGTTACAACTCATCAAACGTCTTATGCCTGGTCTTCCAGCTTCGCCGAAAGTATAATCTCTATAAATAGCAAAAGGGTTTGTACTCGGTGTCGGAACAAATAATGATTAACATAGGTGATGAAGGACATGGATAGGAAGGATTCTCATCATCTATGCGAATAGCAGGCTCCAATGATTGGAGCCTTCATAGTTTGATGGGACAGCCAAGGTGTAAAGTTTCTAATTAAAACTGAAAAACCACATTTAAAGGAGTCTTTGTATATCAGCGTCAAGTTTCTCCAGCGAGCATAAAATATGGACACCAAATAAACTAAACTTCTCCCCTTAACCTAACCTACAAGCCGCGTCATTGTTAGTCAGCCGTCATCATACATACCTGTGGCTGCTATCATACATACACCCACATTTTAAAATGGAAATCAACAAAAGAAAACTACCTAACCTAACCTACCAGGGGCGAAAGGAGAGCAACGGAAATCTCTTATTAACGTATATAACTCTGTTAATATTGGTTTTTTCCAATAGTCTATCAGAATAAAAAACAATCAATTACCAAATATCTATTCAATAATATGAGTTATAATGTCCTAACTAATATTGTACTATTCTATAATAAAACCAAAGTGCCTATGTTCCGATGAAGCATTATTCTACTACGAAATGAAATAACAATTTCAATAGCTACATATAATAAATAGCTGAGGATCTGCCGTCCTCCAATCCGTGTCTTTGAGGTTAACTCACCAAAAGTACCTCGTTAATGACACCACACACTACAACGAACATCTCAAGTAAGGGACCATATGAATTTTGCCTCCTTCGGTACGCGATCCTCCGCAGGATTACGCCCCATTTAGCGACCTCAGAGTCTTCCGCGGGGTAAATAACCGCTGGATAATGACTTAAAAGTCTTGTAAATAACGTCTAATAAGGTTAAACAAGGCGAAAATAACGCTTACCACATCGGAGTTCTGGGCACACCCTCGAGATTCACTAAATGTTGTTGATAGAGATGAGTGTGACGTCACGAATATGCGTTCGAGCCTCACTTTCATATGTTTCTTTGTTGTTCTTTATCTTTTTTTAACCTTTTTTATTATTTGAGTAAGATATAATAAATTTATTGGAATTTAAATTATTTATTCATTGGTTATAATTGTATTTTGCGATGTTTTATTGTTATTTTAAATGATTTCGAAATACTCAAACGCATTCATGAAAGATAACTTTTAATGGGAGACTAATGTAGTTGTACGTGGTATAAAACTACAATGATTCTTTCTATTTAATAAAATATGAAATAAAAATTCAAATAACAAGTACCAATACAAATTAAAATGCGATTTTAATAGCATATATTAATTCATTATTATTCTTTTTAGTCTAACAACTCTCTTTTTTATGAAATATCGCCTATGAAATCGTAGAAATTTGCTAAAATCGTCTTCATTTGCGATGTTTACGATACTTCCACGATATTTTTACCGTCTCAAAACTACGATTATTCAATATCATTCATGAAATAAGTATAGCTCAGGACGATAAGATGGTCAGTGTATTAAAGTATCTTCATCTTGTTTAATAAACAATTTGGTTCTCTCTCTCTCTCTCTCTCTCTCCTCTCTCTCTCTCTCTCTCTCTCTCCTCTCTCTCTCTCTCTCTCTCTCTCTCTCTCTCTCTCTCTCTCTCTCTCTCTCTCTCATCTTAGGGTAGTTGAATCGGTAGAACTTCAAAAGTTCAAACTTGCAGCAAATGTTTTAACGTTGAACAGCTGACATAAGTCCTTTTATATATGAAATATTTGTTTTAATGTTAATGTCTTAAAAACATTTTATTTCAATTATTCATTACT